>NC_086331.1:13503349-13807819 GCF_032445375.1 Bacillus rossius redtenbacheri | reverse complement strand
AGACTATGCTTTTTCATGTACCCTTCATATATACATGCAATAACGCCAGTTTTTTAAAATAGATTTTAAACCTTTTTAAATAAAATGTTAATAATAATCACATGACATTGGTATGTCAACATAGCCCTTTCTTAATTCGTGCTGAATATAATAATCTATGGTATAGGTACATTTAAAAAACATTTGAAATAAAGATATATTTATAATCTTATGACATAGTATGTACTGTACCCCATGCCCTTTCATTTGTACCATATATAATATCATATGCTATAAAAACATTAAATGATTTGTAAATATAACTTTATTAAATTTATGATCATATCTTATAGGCAAACCTTTAACAGACACACCTTAATCCATACCTTATATCATAACTTATGCTAAAAAAAGTACAGTTAAAATTTTTAATATAATTATATATAGTTATAATTTTAAAAAAAAAGGTTTGTCCTTGAACTTAAGCACGAACTTCATTGTATATATTCCAAAATGGCCCGAAGCGTATCAATTGCACTAACTTTACTTTTTGTTCTTTTAAGGCACCCTATCTAAACAAGAGAACAAAATGCATCCTAACTGTTCCGAAACCACCCAAAGCGCATAAAATGCCCAGTCTTTGAGAAAAATCATAGGAAATCAGTAACAATTAAACTTGGGTTGGGTTCGGTTAGGTTATTGCCATCTTGTTAAACAGAATTATAGTAAAGTTTTAAAAGGATAAAGGTTCTTACAGTTTTTCCCTTAAATGAATAATTTTCGTATATTTATCACGCTTGGCATTATTTTAAAGAATTATACGTTAAATTTCATGTCCGAGTTTTGTATTATAAGTTTACGATATTTTCAGCATGAGAACACTTGAATATGCTAATTACCGAGTTTAGATATTTACACATCACTGGCGAGTAGGTACTGAAGACTCACATTTTTTTTTAGAGATAGTTTAGTTATTATGATTATTTTATATTTTGGCATCTAATTTTAAAAAAAGACTTACGAAAAAGACTAAACTAAAAAATTAAGGCTTTCTCACATTAACATTATTAAACTAATGCCGTATTTACTCAGCGTCTGTAGGCGCAGACAAATGACGATAAAAGCGTTTTATTTGAAAGAACACAAAATAAATACCAAGCGCTGAACCAATTGGAACACGGCGCGAGTCGGTTGGGACGCCTACTTCGATGTCGAGGGAGTGCGGGTTCGAATCTCGGATGACACTTCTGCGTGATGTTTGGATGCACTGGAAATTATATTAATGTATCTGTCTGGTCACCCTCACTTTTGCCTCACGATTAGCCAACTGGCGTAGGAACAGGATGAAAAATTATATGTATATATAGTTTTCGGACTTTGACGAACGGTAGTGTCGATGACATGCCTGATGTTTCCGCACGAACTGCTGCAGTCAGAGGCAATCAGAAGTAACGCGTGCAGAAACCCCATTCGCACCATCATTTCCACGGACGTAGCTTTCAAGCAAAAACCAAGATGCAGTTAGTGACGGACTTGTAATTTCGGGTACTGTTCCTATAAAGTCAAAAAAATATATATATATAAGCACAAAACACGTGCAACATTATTTGTGGGGAAAAAAATTAAAATAACTCGCCAACCATTGCCATAATCAGCGCGCTTGCTGAACACGACCAAGTGTCACGCTGATATGAAATTCGAATGGTGTCTTCGACAAACCGACTTCTGCAGCGGAACTGGCAAAGTTTTCCTGTTTCTGAGTCCCGGAAAAAGCATGAGTGTTAATTTGTATTTTGTATTTAGTTTAGAAACAAAGAGTGACGCTCGCCAGTTATAAATTTTAATAGTATCAACTGTAAGCGTTCTATAGAGTTTGGGTTCAAGGTCACAATTAAAGAGTAACTCAAAAAAATGGTTGTCTGTAAAGTCTGTTTACGGACAATAGTTTAGCGTGACGTCATAAAAAACATTGATGTAATGATTGCATACTTTTATGAATAAAATTGAATCATTTTTATTTTAATAATAAAAGAATAAATACTTGAAATTATACTAGTAATCAGATTTTTAAAATGCAAGAATAATTAACCTTTATTGCCGAAATTGTTGTTGTAATAAGCAATGAAAACCACGTTAACTTTTCACTTCACTTTATAAACAGTCGACGAAACAGTTCACATGTAGATGACTTGTAATTAATTTTTAAAACTGGCGTTTAGCTATAAAGTTTAAATATAATTATGAACAAGTTTTCATATAAATAAACTGTAATCAAATATCTTTCATCAATTATATGAATCACCATAATTTTTTAGTCAATTGTAACATAACCTATTATTACTGCACTTGCCAACAGCGTAACGGAACACAGCGTAACGGAACAATGAGCGTAACGGGACACAGCGAAACGGAACAATGAGCGTAACTGGACACAGCGTAACGGAACAATGTGCGTAACGGGACACTTTTTCGTGCGTGCAGCCGGCGTTGATCGATTTATTAGACGTCACGTCACGTCACGTCAAAAACAGTTTTGGTTAAGCGCATGCGTGAGTACTGCTTTGCAACGCCACCTACGCAAAATTGCGTTTAGTGTACTGCAATTTGCTAAGAGTGAACCCGAGTCAATCTTTAATTTCATTTGAAGTTTAATTGTGATCCCTAGTTTGGCAAAAACATCCGCCGATGGTGCAGGCAATTAGAGACGACCTGATGTTTGTGAAGGGAGAAGCACGGGACGACCAGAAGTGTCTGTGCCGGATGTTGACCGAGTCAGAGCGTCTGACCTGCGTAGTCCTGAGAAATATGTTCGGGAAGCAAGTCGTGAACTTCCGTTGCCAAAGACGACCGCGTGGGAGGTTTTAAGATCACGTTTACACATGCGTCCACACCGGTCACAATTGCCACATGCCTTAAAGCCAGATAATGCGATTTATTTTTCCTTTGGGGCTTTGAAAAAAAATTGTGTTTACGTTCCGCCGCTACCTAATGATTTTCCAGCGTTGAAACACGGCATTGAAGAGGCTATTGATTCCATTACTCCGGACGTGTTAACCAAAGTGTGGGAAGAATTGGACTTTAGGTTTGATGAGTGCCGTATAACTAGGGACCGGAAAAATTCGCGGGTCCAATGACCTGCAGGATGAACTCCATAGTTCTACATACACTCGGTCAAATGTAACCCACTGATTGGCTTCTGTCTTGTGAAACGTCCCAACGTAGCAGCCTGTGATTTGATAACGCTTTGCTCGGGCGTTTCTCATTGGCCCAGAGTCATCCAGGTGAGTTGTAAGCCAATAGCAGAGGCAGCACTGAGGTAAAACTATTTGTATTTTAGCCTATCGCGAAATGAATTCGCGAATTTTTCCGGTCTCTACGTATAACTAAAGGTGAACATATTATACATTTGTAAGAAAAACTAGGTTAGTTTACCTTCAATTTTTTTAATGATTTTTTGTAAATAGTCTAAATTAAAGTGTAATAATATACATTGAAGCTGGGACAGTCTGTTATGGACAGCCTGTATGGTGTACATGTCAGTCTTGTCTCTAAACACGTGCTCGTCTCGTGATTGGCCGGGAGCGCTAACGGTCCATGCTCACGTGGCGAGCGTCGTGGGTTCGAATCCAGCCGCTCGGTAGGACGCAAGCTTGCGAGCAGACGTAAGTGCGTAATATATCGCTTATTTCGTAGATTAGAAATGAAGTCGATAAATAATGTTTCTACAAGGCCTGTTTTATTTCTTGTAATCTCACTTAGGACTGAACCCATGAACTCGCCGTTTGACTGAACGAACCCATTAATGTAAAGTAAAGCCATATTTAAGAAATTACAATATATTTGAAGTATAATAAGTATTTTAAAGCGTGAATAAATTTTTATTGCATCGATCAGGGATTGAACTAAGGACGGAAATAAATCAAATCAATTAGCAAATTATTAAGGTACTTATTTTTAAAAAAATTTAAATTATTTTCCATATTTTTAGGGTGATTTTTTTAAGATTGCAAGAAGGTAGACAAAGTACGTTTACTAGTGCACTCTAGCGGGTAACGAAGGAAGCAACATGGCGGTACTGCACTCCACAGCCGCGACAAAACCACGTCTTACGACTCCCGGCTACGTCATCCGTATCACGGAACAAGCTAAGGGACTCGAGCGTGGTCGAAGAGCAGGCTATCTGATTGGCAAGGCTGTGGAGTGTCCCGCCGACAGGCGGACTAAGTAATTACGAATTTTCAAGATGGCGGTCATATCGGCTTATAGGTGGCTCCTTATTGAGGAACTTAAGCTGCTTTTAGGATTTTGAACATGATTTATTAAATAAATATTTTTTGTCTAAAATATTTTTTTACATTGATCAAGTATCGAACCAAGGACGGGAATCGATAAAATCAAACAGTATATTAGTGAGTGATTTTTTAATGAATTTTGGAATTTTTCCCGAATTTATAGCTAAATAAATACAGATTTCCAAGATTGTGTCAAAATTTCAAAATGGTAGGCGCCACAGTAGTAATAATTAATTACTACACTCGAACATGGCGGTAGCACACTTTAGCAGACGAAACAAGATGGTGGCCTCCAGCAGACGAAAACAAGATGGCGGGCATTCCGTCATACTAGCTGGCGATATATACCTTGGCATTAATGTTGGGAGGTCAGTCTGTCGGTGGCTTCCGTAGAGGAAGGATCCATCGCCATTTTTTATTTTGCCCTCATCAGGTTCGAACCAAGGACTCCATGATGCAAGTTTGTTTTTCAAATAGTATTTAACTAAAATATTATTATTTTTAATTTTAAATCTTTCCCATTAAAATCTAATAATAATTATGGATTTTCAATATGGCGGCAGTAATTTCATAATCCAAGATGGCGGAGTGTTTTTATTAAAATTGTATCAATTATATTTTTTATAAATTTTAAATTTTTCCCCGATATTCTAACATAAAAATACGGATTTTTAAGATGGCGGTCGTAACGATGATTGCAACAGTTACATCATAATTCAATATGGCTTCCATGGCATCCTAATTGTCAAGGTCATGACCTCGGAGGCTTAGTTAGGTTTGTAGACATTGATTCTTAAGCCTCATTGCGGACTTTTCAAGCCTTTGGCATTTTTAAGAACTAAAGCGGGATATTTTTCCTCAATACGGGAATTTTTCCCTCGAAATAGAGAAATATTTTGATATTTTTTTCCAACAAACTGGAACTTATGGCGGAATTTGGCGAATATTGGACAAATTTGGAGTCATTTTTGGCAATTTTTTGCTAATTTTGAAGGTCAATGTCAAAGGTCAAGAGTCAAGGTCATCCAATATGGCCGCCGTGACGTCACAATCAAATATGGCAGTCGGAACCTCGCACCTCAAGCCTGGGCTCGGAGGGATATTTTGCTACTACTACTGGTATGATTCTTTACATTTTGGTATCCTTTATATTTAAAAAAATGGTTTTATCAATATGTTTAATTAATGGTTTTGAGAAACCTAAAGGCTAACTTATATTTTTAATCCTGTATAAACATGAACAATACCTTTCGGAATTAAACATTTTCATGAGACTTTATCGTAAAAGTTTTTTTTTTGTAATTTTTTATGATTTTATTCATAAATGAAGATAAATCCGATTTTTCAATAATGCAAAAATGTGATATTATAAGAGTTTTGTAACAACTGCATTTTTACTTACTTATAAATGAGACCCTAAAAATAAAGAATTTAGACAAATGCTAAATACAAATACATAACTCAAAATTATATAACATATGATTGAATTCATGCTAGGACTGAAATATAAACTTGCCTTTATTTTGATCAACACCCTTAAATATCACTTATGAAGTATTAAACCCATTATAAACTTACTTCTTCTGTTAAATAACTGATTTAGATTAAGTCCAAAAAATTTACGATTACAAATAATTGCGAAAGCAAATGGGTGTTATCCTATATTATTCTGCTTATAATATTTCGCGTTTTTGCACAAGATTTTAAATAAATTCACACTAAAACTACATTTATTTGTTTATGATTGTTTTCAACCAAACAATCCCTTATTTAAAGCTTTTTTTCGAACTTAAAGGCAAATTTTTATGTCAATCGTAGCACGTACTGGGAACATGAAGACATGTGATGTATAGTTTTGGATTGACTATTCTTTGTGTAGCCTTCGCCTTCAAACGCTTTATGTTTGGTAGATTATTCATTAAATCGATAAAAATCAGGTTTTCCCAAAATCCTAAACAACCGTCTATAACATGACAAGGGCAGCGAAATTAAGTTTCCAGTGATTTTTAAAATAGTTGTGACTAATTCTGCAATGTCAGAGCCCTTACGGGTCTTTCGTGAAATATCCACCTCATCACTCGTAGATTTCATTAAACGTGTTGTTACCCTTGGGTAATCGACCATGTGGTCTGAAATATTTTTTCTCAGACATCTCCTCGAACCAAAACATAACCTGTGCTGTACAAAGAACACGTTTGAACAAGTAAAAACAGAACACATTGGGTCTAACGCTATTTTTACCATGGTCCCAAGTAGAGACAAGCAAAATTCGCGGTTTCGATGGCCTTCAGGATAGACTGCACGTACCCCTGTACACTCGGGCAAATAACGCAAGTTCATTGGCTGCCGACTTGTAAGTCGTCTCAGCTGGTTTGTCTGTGATTCGATCCTTCTTTGGTTGAGGGTTTATAACTGGTTGAGATTCGTCCAGATGAACAGTAAGCCAATAGCAAAATTATCTAAGAGGTATATGTGTTTGAATTCTAGCCTATCACCGAGTGAATCCACAACTTTTGCAGGTCTCTAGTCCCAAGAAACAGCGAGCCTCGAGATCTCATATCAGAATTGAACTTCCGTTATACAACGTTGGCATTACCAACTGTTTGTGCAAGCGTGGTGATTGTCCCACTCAAACCACGTTATGTGCACAGCCAAACAATATAAAATCATCTTTCGTAACAACTCAACATAGTTGTAAAACGATAAATTGAATAAATTAGGACTGCAATAATTGTGCAAACCCCATTATCTTAACTGTCCAAGTATATTTCATAGATACTCACATCAGCTTCCGGCAAAATAAAAGCCAAGCACGTAGGAAAATATAAATCTTGACCGATTACATTATAAAGAGAGAACAGAGGAGATATTCTTTGGCAGAAGTAAATTTGCACGTCAAAATATTAGGCAGTCATAAAAAAAATATTTTCTCTAGATTTGTATAAAAAAACTTGATTTCTTAAACTCAGCTGTATGTTTTCTTTGAATAGATGTAATGTGTATGTATATATATATATATATATATATATATATATATATATATATATATATTCGAAATTTCTCTTTCACTGATAGATGCAGACATACACTTTCAGTAGACCTAATAAGACAAGAAACCATGCAGAATTTTCTAAATCCCAATTTTTTCTACATTATTATAATACTAGGTCATTGTTCCCTATCGCATATGCAGCTGTATTGTAAAATAAAATATTTAAAAAAAGAAAGCAATTGGTTATGTTTGTGATGCAAATATGATTATATATATATATATATATATATATACATACATACATACATACATAAATATTATCTTTGAGGAATATTGTTCCCGGGAGCAATTGTTCTGTGTAACATGTACAATTATATTTTAAAATTTTAAAAAAATATATAAAATCAAGTAAGCAGTTGAATGTGTTTGAGATGTGAAACTGTACCATAACCCAAATATGTATATATGAATTAGAAAATATAATTTATAAAACTTCAGTATAAACTGGTCACGCGATAAGGAAGAATTTTACTTGATTATTGCAGCCATAGATGTAAATAATTACGAATTGGGATATATATATATATATATATATACATACATATATATATATATATATATATATTTCGCGCGGTTACTGACTACAAGTTTACAGACTAGACTTTGAGGTATTATGCATTTTAGAGCAAATATCGTTTGTTCATTGGCTGCTAATATTGATAAGTCACTGACGATTTACCATTGCTTAAAGCCTACAAGGCATCTGAGCCATTCTCATTATCAGCTCATAACTGAAGTGATTTAAGTTCATCCTGTTGCCAGAAAAGTTAATGAGATTTTTCTATATCTAATAATGAAAAGTTCTTTCCAAACAAGACATTTGTCTCTCCGTTTATAAGTATTTTATCATGCTGCTAATAAAAAAATTCTAAGAAAAAGTTAATACAAAGTTACCAAAGAAAAACAGATTTGATGTTCATGTGTTTTTTTTTTTTATAATTCACATAAGAACATTAATAAATGTATTTTCAAAATGATAGACAAACACCGTCGAAAAATATTGAAATTTGTATGAACTAGGTGCATAAGTATGATCCCAGACCCAAGGCAAGACTCATATTTATGAGCACCGAATCGTCCTCGTATACATTGGAGCCCACTATTATGAAATCATAATGGAGCCCCGTCGCATAAAGCCTTAGAGTTCAACGGCACGAAATAAAGTTCCACCTTAAAACACCAAATTTTAACATGGAAAATATTTTATACTTCTAAAACGACTTTATTTCCCGCCATTTTTTTAATTTGTGTATCCTTCCGCTAGCTGTCCGTTGATCTCCAGTCTTACTATGGCGAAATATGTTTTATGTTAATTTTACATACTTGAAAACAAAATGAAACTAACTTTGTTGGTCACTCAGGTGCCAAGTACAACCTCGATTATCTGCCAGTAGAGACCTGCAAAATTCGCGGGATTCATTCGGTGATAGGCTAGAATTCAAACACATATACCTCTTAGATAATTTTGCTATTGGCTTTACTGTTCATCTGGACGAATCTCAACCAGTTATAAACCCCTCAACCAAAGAAGGATCGAATCACAGACAAACCAGCTGAGACGACTTACAAGTCGGCAGCCGATGAACTTGCCGTTATTTGCCCGAGTGTACAGGGGTATGTGCAGTCTATCCTGAAGGCCATCGAAACCGCGAATTTTTCAGGTCTTTATCTGCCAGTCGTTCACATTGTTAGGTTATTCACACTGGCCGTTCTTTGGTTTTGGAAGTGTTGTAAATTGGCGCCGGGCTGACGCGAGGAGACCAATCTCCGGCGACGAAGCTACGTACCTGTTGCTCCCTTCCATGACGCTGGCAGCCCCCAGGCAACCGACCGGTGCTGCCAACTGCAACCTCTGCCGCCGACCACGCACAACGCTCTGCGCAAGGCGAGCCGACAGCTGATCGCCCGGCCGTCTTCCCCCTCTCCCCCCTCTCTCCCCAAGCCCCCCTCCTCCTTCCCCCGTGACGTCACATCGACCCCTCCCCTCCCCTCCCGACCGTGGTGCGTGACGTCACACCATGACCAGCACGCGTCTGGCCCGCGTTGTGCGTGAGCGCCGTACCACAGCTCCGAGCCCTGGTACCGGAATTCGTTCTTACCGGTACGCAAAAAAAAATTGGTTGTCTGTAAAGTCGGATTACGGACGATAGTTAAACGTGACAACGTCATAACAAAACATTGATGAAATGATTGCATACTTTTTTTATGAATAAAATTGAATTATTTTTATCGAATTATCGCTATTTCGTATGGATACAAAGAAGGAGTGAAATGAAATCTACCATTTAATTGATAAATTTACTTTTATTTGCACTCATTAACTCAAATATGTTTATTACTTTAACGAAGAGATTATTTTAACTATAACTTTTATACATGTTTACTATTTAACTTCTTCCAATCTGTGTTATTCTGTTAAGTATAGGACGATGATAGGAAAAGTAGGAAACGAATGGGAGTGTTTCAAGGATGATGTGAAGGAAAATGGCTTACCCAACACCAAGATGCAGTTAAAAATAATATATTTGCGCCACGAACTCTGCAGCAATGCTAGGAGGAACGGGTTAGCAAAGAGCAATGAAAATGTTACATTGAAATGCATGAAAATAAAATTACGCCACGGACTCGGTCGCAATGCTAGGAGGTTCAGGTTAGCAAAGAGCAATATAAAACTAGCGTAACGGGACACAGCGAAACGTGACAATGTGCGTAACGGGACACTTTTTCGTGCGTGCAGCCGGCGTTCATCGATTTATTAGACGTTGTCACGTCAAAAAAAAAAAAATTGGCAATCATGGAGACTGTCGACAGAAGTGAAAACTTAAAACTTTGATTTTAAATGTATAATATGACATCATTTATACGTCGAATGTACGTGGAAAAATGATTTATTTATTATATCAGTATAATGTCTGCATGATATCATTTATCCTTACATAATTTTTTTTAGTCACAGCAGGTGTCAGTGGTATGTCAAAAATACGTAAAAACTCATTACATAGCTATGACTTACCAATTATGTCAGACCTAGGTCATGTGTTCACTGGGCAATGCACACTACATATGCACGAATTAAACTTTTCACGTGGTCAATTTAACTTCACTTACTGCTACTACAGCACGTCGGTGATGCGAACTCACAAGATTTTACCCATCCAAAAAAGAGTCCAACACGCACATGATACAGTCGAGTATATACAATGTATTAGTGTATATATGCGTATACATGTACACAGGCCGCTGCGCGTCGCCAGTCTGGCGCAATACGTCACTAGCATGTCGTTGACGAGAACCCGTAAGTTTTGCTCCTACCAAAAATCTCTCAACGCGGCTAAAGAAGTTTTCACTTAAAAAAAAACTCTGGGAAACTTCATGAAAACCCATTTTAAGACTCTTAAAACTTCGCGATAACATTTCGAGATAATTTAATCTTTCGTTACAGCAACAGAAAAAAAATTGTAAGTATCGTAAGATGTTTACTACCACGATATGATTTGCTGGCAATATCAGCTAAAAAAAAAAATTATTCTTCATAGAATATTGATTCATAACTAATTACGTAATTACAAACGCGTGACCAATTTCAAAGTATTGATATTGCTACCAGAAAATTATAAAATATACAAGAACAATAATTTGCATGACAACTAGAATGTCACATTTTTTATTTCCTTGTGGTAGGTAACAGTGGCAAACACAGTCCGTTATCTGCTCCGTTCGCATTGTTCTGCTCGTACGTTTTTCCTTATCCTCCACAGACCTCTAACAATTTGCCGAAGCAACGTTCATGCATCACTGTTGTTCAGACCTATCTTGCTAATCGCCTGTACGATATCCAACGGACAAACGTTTTGTGCGCCTTTATTAATTTGATGCTGACTGTCGAAGGATTATGCTAAATTTTAGTTTTACAAGACTTTATTAATAATTGTTTTTAGTATCTATTAAAACATATAAAACACACAAGGCTGAGGAGTAACTACACATTTCATTTCTGATACCAACTGTTTTTCATGTAATTAAATAATTTCTCGTTAGAATTTTAAAAATTTTTAATTACACGTGGAATTTAATTATAAAAGTTTAAAAAGTCGTCGTTACTTTTCATTGTTCGTTACATTTGTCTACGTTATTACTATTAGTTTCGTAATGTAACGTCACATTAACTTAATCCGTGAAGATTTACGCACTTCCACTTATCTGAGGTATTTTTAAGTGAGCCATTTCTATGCCGACATATGCATGCCGATTTCGAAAAAAAGATTTCGGTACTAGATGAAAGTTAAATAAAACTGTAGCATCGTCTGTGTTTCGTGATTGGGTGAGTTTCTTCTAGGTACATATCGATTGTAACAACACCAATCACAGTGATTCAGTGCGGAAGTAAACGCGCCCTGAGTGGCTCGGTAAAACAAGGCAACGACTTCTCTCGCAGACGGCCGCCAATCACAAGGAAGAAACCACAGGTGCGGGTATACCTTGTTGCAGTCTAATAAGTGTTCAGATCTTTTCGCGAAAAATGCCTGACCCTAGTCATTAGTAGGGGCAGTTATTATTTGCAAATAAATCTGATCGCTCGTTAGACTGCAAAACGTAAACGTTATGTCCCCATTAGCGATTGTTTCCTTGTGATTGGCTGCCGTCTGCGAGAGAAGCCATCGCCCTGTTTGGCCGGGCCAGTCAAAACGCGTTGGCTTCCGCAATGCATGACTGTGATTGTGGGCCGACAGTAAACATGCAACGGAAAGAAACTCGACCAATCACGGAACACAGACGATGCTGCAGTTTTTTAACACAGAGCTGGTCTAGAAATTTTTTTCAGAAAAATACATGGCCATAGTCATTAGTAGTGACACCTGTATTTCGCAAATACATTTAGTGTCAAGTTATTCCACAAAACACTGTAGCTTTTTCTTAGAGTTGTGGCTAGGGACTGGATAAAATACGTCTATGATAGACTCCACGATCCTGTATGTACTCGAGCAAATTAAACATGCTCAATGGCTACTGAATCGTGATTTATGCTAACTGGGATGCTTGTGATTCAATTATTCTTTGGTTGAGGGTTATTCACTGAATCGGAGTCGCCCAGATAAACTGTGGCCCAATCACAAGAGCAGCAGAAAGGTAAAAGTATTGGTATTCCAGCCTATCGTGAATTCAATCCGGGATTTTTTTTCTGGTCTGTAGTTATGGCTAGAGACCAGCAAAATTCGCGGTTTCGAATGCCTTCATATATTGCACATACCCCTGTACACTCGGGCAAATAACGCAAGTTCATTGGCTGCCGACTTGTAAGTCGTCTCAGCTGGTTTGTCTGTGATTCGATCCTTCTTTGGTTCAGGGTTTATAACTAGAGTCCCGGAAATTTCGCGGATTCCTATGGCCTCAGGATAGAATTCAAAGTTATAGGTGTGCTCGACCCATGTTTACTTTCCCATTGGTTGATTTCTTAGCGAGAACATTTTTATCCTTGTTATTTGGCACTACCTGATTTTCTTACTTCTCTCCTAGCTGGACATCGTTGGCTCACGGTCGTAGAGGGGCGTGTCCAGATAACTGCGGTCCAATCATGAACACAGTGCGACAGTGTGGAGGTTTGCATTTTAGCTTGCGACTAAATGAATCCGCGAAATTTCCGTGGCTCTATTTATAACTGGTTGAGATTCGTCCAGATGAACAGTAAGCCAATAGCAAAGTTATCTAAGAGGTATATGTGTTTGAATTCTAGCCTATCACCGAATGAATCCGCGAATTTTGCAAGTATCTAGTTATGGCGAATTGTGGGCGTGCAGCAGTAACGTACCCGCATTTACATTGGCACCGTCAAATGCGAAAGAATGCCGCTCACCGACTACAGCAAATAATTATGAGAAAATGCTACATTGTTTTGTGAAATACCTTGGCACGATATGCATTCACAAAATACAGGTGTACCTATAGTCATCATTAAAGACTTGCTAAATTCGCGTTGTTTCTTGATGACAGTCTATATTGCAAAAGTCTGTACAACAAAATCACGCTTGCCGTTGAATCACGAGTAGTTTGACACTCCCAGAAGGACTAGAAGTCAATGATAAACACCTATAAAAACAGCTGAGCGAATCACGTGCTACCCGGAGAGAAGGTGATACGTGGCTCAGCCAATGAACATGTGACATCGACTTGATTCTGCACACGTTTGTGGAGCCCAGCCTGTGGGCAGGAAGTTTCACGGACTGTGCAGTATCATCGTGAAGATTTTGTGCAGTACCAACTAAAATTATTATCTGAGCAATATTCTTGAATTGGTACTTTCCTTAAAACAACACAAAAACTTTTTAAATAAAAAATTATTTTATTATACCACTTTTCAAAAGCGAACTAAAACTTTAAAATAATTTCTCCTAGCCCCATATAAATTTACAACCACATAGATTCCTAACTGTGAGATTGTTAGGGGCATGCACATTTCGCGAAAAGATTCCGAGACTAGCTGAAAGTCACAACAATATAGCACCGTCTGTGTTCCGTGATTGGGTGAGTTTTTTTCACGTACGTGTCGATTGTTACAACACCAATCACATCAAGTCAGTGCGGAAGTAAACGCGTCCTGAGTGGCTCGGTAAAACAAGGCGACGACTTCTCTCGCAGACGGCCGCCAACCACAAGGAAGAAACCGCTGGTGCGGGTATACCGTGTTGCAGTCTAGAAGACGTTCAGGTTTTTTTTCGCGACAAAAAAACCTGCCCTAGTGATTGTGAATTTTTAAAACTTATGAAAATACTTATAAGACTTAAAACGAAAAACTTGGGCGCATGCAATAGATATTTGATGCCTGGATAGTTCACCTAAGTCGCTAACAAATTTTATTGCACTGCAAATATTATGAACAGTTGTGACAGTTATCTATGGATCTGGTTTTCTTAATTTGAATGGTTGCCGTAATAAACGATTAGATAAGCACGAATAAATTCCAACCCATCTATAGTTTATCAGCGGCTTAATGGCACAATTGGGTCTCTAGAATTGTAAACCATTCTACGGAGCGCCATGTGCGGAGATAGCCAAAGTTGCCCGAGTATCGTCCAACTGATAACGACGCTGTTATCCGACATTGCCCAATCATGCCTGTCACCAATCGTCTGTCACCTAATTCGTGCGCCACCTTGACCAGTCTCTTTACCGTGCAGTGCCGACTGGTTGCCAGAACATTAGGAGGCCGGGCGGTGCGCAGAGCTTCAGGAAAAACAACGCGATTTCAAAACTACTCAAGACATCCCAGTTGGATCTGCTTACGAAAAGCTGAGTGCGAGGGAGATAATATTTTCTCGCGCGCGGTCAGTTGAAGTGGTTCATGTTTTCCTCGTAGGATAGCGTTGCATTCGGCCAGAAGAGCGTACGGCGCGGCACCATGTGGAAATCCCACGAACTAGTAGGAAAACGGAACGGCACCGGGTAAGGGGGGGGGGGTAGAAGGACGGCTGATAGGGTGGGATGAGTCAGCTGAAGCAGTCGAGGCAACGGCTTTGTGATGTGCTGAGAAGCACAATATGACACTTGACTATCACGCCCGTTTCATACAAACCAGACAGAGCGGATAGATATTTTTTTTTTTTCGTTTAAAGGAACGCCGATTTTAGGCCTAACTGTTTCGGCGTCCATTTTATAACCTTTACGCTTCGTGGATGTTACTGTGTGATACAACACCACTTCGTTTAAAAAAAAAACCGTTCAACAGTTCTGGTACATAAAATGTTACAAAGTAAAATTATCACTCATGTTTATTTTACATTTTACTGCAAGCGAGAAAAAAAAAAGAACTTTAGATACAAATCTACACTACATACCTAATAGTTTAGTATTGTCATCTGTCTGACAACTGCAGAACGAAACTTCTTATTTATACCTTTTTTAATACACTTGACGTTTCTGACTCGTGTTTTGTAACAAATATACCGTTGATTTGTAGAGAATAAAACACAACATAATTTGTTAATAGTTTGAGAAGATAACAGCATATTCAATTCTGAAAAATCGGCGATCTCGGCACTTTCCGCATTACAAAATATCGGCTTGACCTCAACTTTTTCTGCTCTTATCGCGCGAGGTGGCGTTAATACCAATGGCGCGTCCTGATAGGCTGGAACAGTTTTCAGCTCTGTCTGGTCAGCGTCCCGGCACCCGAATTAATAGGGACTGGCTCAGGCAACTGAAGCTGAACTACTCCAGGAAATATTACCCTAATCAGTTTGCTAGTTTACTATTTTCTAAATGAAAATTTGTTAATTGTTTCTCCAAATTTCGTTTCGAAGTTACAAAAAAAAACGTGAAGTCCGTGTGGTCTACGTTTTTGATTTTAAGAAAAGTCAAGAATTTGTCTGTTTTTTTCCGCAATGGACCTAGATAATAGTTTATATATTTTCTGTAAATCCAAATGTCCATACTTTAATTTTAACTTTAAGTTAACTTTTATAAATGTATGTTGTGTATAATTAAGTATACCTTTTTTTATCGATCAACATAATATTTGCTCCGTAACCAAATAAGTGAACTTAAAAGTCAATGTTACTGGCATTACAGTATATTACACATAAATTATTATTGCAATCACAACTGGTAATCATAATTTAAACAGAACTACTATAATCTATTTCATTGTACGAATTTTGACGTTTAGCTTGTGAAAAGGATTGCAAAGATCTTATTTTACCAGAAAACTATTGGACTGCCAGAAACTTTTTAAAAAGTAAACGTCAAAGTTCGGAAACATGGACTTTATCTCAATGGAAGTTATTTCTGAATACAAAATATTACCATATCGGTTTTTCGAAATTGAATTACAGTTCACTATATTATCATTGTGTTAGGTATGTTGAAATTGAGCCAACTTCTCGCTACAGAAAGGAAACGTATGTCTCTTCTCATATAACGTAGAACATGGTCGTGGTAACTACCCACCTATATACTACCTCTGAAGGTACAATTACTAAACTCGCATTCGCGGTGGCCTGGGTTTCAATCCTTTTTCAGAGAGTCTTGTTATATTTTAAGTAGTGTATCTATATTGAGGCAAATATTAGAATAAATTATATGTGTCGTTAAGAGCCATGACCGTCTATGGTGGAAGGCCGCGGCCTAAGGTGTGGGAGGGCTTGCTGCCTGTCGCTCAGTGGCTGTTCTGTAATTGAAGCTACCGTATATCTAAATATGATACAGAGACTAACAGCTAATGAGCGACAGCCATTAACCCTAGTACATCGCGGCCTTCCAATATAGATGCCCACGAAATAGCCCATCGAAAATTAATATTGAAAGTTGTAATTAATTTGAGTGAAAAATTATGTTTTACTTAATATTTTTTTCGTTCATGTTACGTAGCGTTTTCTTTCCATAGGCTAGTCATAGGTCACTTTACTCATAAATCGAGTTACGAACCTCCGAAAATGGAATTTTCCATATATTGAAATTAACATAATCAGTAAGTAAACTGTGGCATATGATTTTTTTTTTAGAAAGGAAACTTTACACCTTGAAAACGTGCTTTGTAATGCCTGCCCCGGTTTTTTTTATTTATTATTAGCTTTTCAGGTGGTAAAATGTGCTAAAACAGAAATGCCGTTATATTCATTGAAGGATGTTCATTACAACCTACGTATCTAGTGGTGAAAAATTTGCGTTCTACAAAATCATCAGACGCAGTGCAAGTTATTCAAGAATAAGAAAATTTGATTTTTGGGGGTTCAAAACTCCGAATCCATTGACGAGAAAAGTATGGTACACAGGTTTACGTCTTGTATTTTCGCCAGGAATATTCTGCCAGAATTTGTCAGTATGTTTTAGATACACCTTTACATTAGAAAGTTTACATATATATTATATTTATATGGAATACAGTAGAAAGTTTACACATATTATATATATAATACATTACTAACTTTAAAAATGTATATAGAATACTTTAGAAAGTTGACATTCCGTGTTCGGCCATTGCAAGAATCGAAGTTTTACAAATCGCATCCACAAAATAATAAGTAATGTGTGCAGAAAATATAAAAGATTATGGAGTACCTATATTTTAAGAAAATTATATGAAATGAATTTACAGTAGGATAGGTCCATGGGCGTATATAAGGGTGGGGGGGGGGGGGGAATTTTTGGCTCATTTGGGTATGTAGTAAAGTTCAAGGTCACATAGTCGTGTATGTATTAATAAAAAGGCACGAAAATGAAATATTGTCAGTAACATTAAATTTGGGGGAAATACAATATTTCAAAAATGTTACGTGTTATGGGGTCAAAGGGTCAGGGTCTCTTGGCGTAGTGCAGGATGTCTGTAATGGTGTAGGTGAAGCACCTTTATTGACTCAGTTTGCATGTCATTTTAGGCAGTCTCGGTTTTTCGCCAAAAGAGCCCAAAATCCTCCATGTTGGTTAGCTAAGTATTACTAACGGTTCTTAAATTTCATTAAGATTTTCGGGGTATCAAATTGCTTCGAAGCTGTAGGTTCCAACAAGTCTTTGAGCGATAAAATACATAAACTTTCGAGTTATTTTCCACCAATAAGTTTTTTTTAAATTTACTATATAAAGTACGTCAAAATTTATTTTGAAATAAAGCATAGTCTTAGTAGAAAACCACATATGATAACACAAATTAACGATTAATTGTTAAAGATGGAATAGTACCTTAGTAGCCATTGCAATTTGTTTTCTATTCATCTGTTCATGCGTATTTATGAAATTTTTAGACACGTGAGATTTTTTACAATGTTCTCCAGTCGCGGTGAAAATTACGATTATTGTAATGTACTCGCACAAAACAGAACAAGAGCACATAAAAGCTTCACCACCAAAAGTAGTACACATAAAATAATTGAAGCTATAGCAGCTCGTAAGATTCGTTTACCGTGCCCAAAAGTTTGAAATACTCCTCACTTACAAATAAGTGTAACTATGTTACACCGCGTACTGATACAAACATTTCGGGACCAATAACATTTTACGATGTAATTATAATATTCTATTAAACTGTACTCCTCCCCCGTGTATCCGGCATCCAGTTATCCGGAACTACAGTTGAGGAAAACATCTGCTGACCCGTACAACCTCATAACACGATGCCCTCCTCCCTTTACTTTTTCCCCTCCGTCAAACCTTTGAATATATATACTGTAAAGAAGTCGCCAGCCCAGGTTAAAATTTCTAATACGGTTTTGAGGTAGTTGGTTAATTCACCGCTGCAATCGCCACCATCTCTAGGGCATCGACTTGTGGTGGTCCCTAGCGGACAAGTGTCGAACTCTTCAAACACCCCTTCCCCCTTCCCAAGAACGACGTTGAGCTGCAGTGAATGATAGATGAGGGGTGCGGGGAATGACAGCGGGCGACAGCGCTGCGCTCTAACGTGTAAATAACAACTAAGACGATACAGGGCGTTACGGCAGCGCACTGCAGCGGTGAAGTTCCCAAGCTGCTCATCATACGATTCTGAAAAACGTAGAGTAAATCCTATCCACTCGCGACTTCTATACAGTATATATATTCAAAGGTCAAACCCACAACACCCATTCACTTGCCTTTTATGGTAGACGCGGTAGTTGATTACAGCGCAACACCTTATCTTTCAGGTCGCACGTCGACCTCGGCCGGCCGCTAGTGCTAGATAGTGAATTGGCAATGCAGTTGTGCCGTATATATTTTGGACGTTTAGTATTTGTTTATACTGTGTTATGTGATGTCAGCAACAATTAACATTAATGTGTGTCCAGATGTAACAATAGAAAATATGTAATGACCAAAAAGAGTCCTGGATAGCCGTTTTTAAATACTCTGAAATCATTTTTTTAATAGAAGCGATATATAATTGCTATGCTACGCTTATTTGATAAGTTTCCATTCACGTGTAACATTTCAAGAGTAGTACAGTTAGAGCACCCCTCAACAATAAGTCGCACAAGCGGAACTCCCGATATCCGGAACTAATTTTCCAAAAAAATTAAAACATTACAAAACACCTCCAAAACATTTCCGCACTGGAACGAGGCGTTTTGGCTTTTGCCTGACTGTACATGTAGGCGCGCGCGCGCACGTCTGTCAGAGAGCTAATTATAGCCTGTCTTTCCCGCGCATTGCGTAAATACACCGCTGGTTTTCGCGTAGGACGTGAATTACTATAAAGATATTTATCCTATAAGTAGTTTTATTGATTCACTATGTCAAGTAAACGGAAAATTCCGGCCGGCCCGAGAGTATGTACACCGACTCCCACTATACACGCTGACACACGTGATAGCGAGTAACATTTACTTCCAATGTGTGATGCTGTCAGTTTGTAGACAATATTTTAGTGTGCAAATATGTATTATGTAAATATTTATACTTTAATATATGGTTAAACAGTCTACTTTTATCTGTATTTTCTATCTCTGTGTTTTTAAACGAGATGCTTGAAGTGTTATTCTTGTGTATGTGAAATGTAAACTGTGCGTGGCAGTGACTATACACTCTCCAGGAAGTGTGAATCACTAGCACGTCAACGCAGAAGTAACACAACACTGTAGCTGTAGTCCTACTACCTCCCCCGAATCCTCTTATTCGTCCTCTTCGCTCACGCACGCACCCACCCAGAGATAAGAAACACCCGCTTGCCAGCTTGCTATAATGAAGGTTATTCAACCAGCCCGGAGTTTTACGACCCGGTACGTTTTGAAAATAGTACTTGTAGATCTACATATTTTTTATTGTATGGTTTTATAACTGTGGAAAATATTTACAGTAGAAGTTTGGCTATACATATAAGTTAATATGTGCAGCATGTAAAGGCCTTTTTATTTGCCTCCCTACCGCAACTCCCCTTACCCGGAATTTTCCCATAACCGGAATAGACCTCCCCCCAATGATTCCGGTTGAGGAGTGCTCTACTGTATTGCATAAGGCTGTGCGAACGTTCGAAATTTCGAACTCGAACCGAACTTTGAAATAGTTCGGTTCAAGTTCGTGTCAATAAATTTGGGTTCGAGTTCGTTTTTTGTGACAACACTAGAACTTGTTAGTTTCCACATTTTAATAATACTAGAACCACGATTTTACGTATGTTCACGGCAAGGGCGCCCATATGGCAGTTTGTAAGGGGGGGGGGGGGCAGACTATATGATAGTTTGTAAGGGAGGGGGGGGGGCAGACCTTCAAAAATTGACAAAAAATGTCAAAAATTACAATTTGCCAAAACTCCTCAAAAACCCATACATTTTTTCCTCTTCCTGAAAGCTGGGGGAGGGGGCCACGGCCCTACCCTGCCCATGGGTATGGGCGCCCTTGGCTCACGGTTCCAAGGATGACATTCGTAAAATCGCTGCCCTTGTAAAATCGGGGCTGGCCCATTTACCCCCCCCCCCCCCCTTTTCCACCATTTTATTTCTTTAACTTTTCGAACTAAATATATTTGGTATTACTTGTGTGTATTTTGTCGTTATAAACAACATATCATTAAATATTAACGACTATTACTGCAACGAGGGGGGGAAAAAAATCTCCGGCCGCAGCACATAGAGTAAGTAAAGGGAGAGGCGCCACTCCCATAGTAATGATCGTTTTCTTACATTTGTAAACAAAACCCTTGCGATCATACGATTTCTTTGCAACTTGACAACAAAAATATTACGGCCAGATACAACCTGAGAAAGGTTTAGTGTGTGATAGTTGGCACCTTTGTAGTCGCCATATTTTATATTGTTTCGATAAAGGCTACTGATATTGTAAAATTGCTTTATGTTAGTCCTTATAATGGGACGTTAAACTATTTCCGCAATATAAAAAAATAATTAAAAGTGAATTCGAACCCTCAAACGTTAGTTTAGAGCTATGACGCCTTTACCCACATGACCACCAATTTATCTAGAGTAAAGTTCAACAAGTGTATGTACTTATTAAATATTTTTCTGCACTAGTAAAGTCCAAATTAATTATACAGCCAGATTGAAACTGATGATCGTTTAGTAATGAATTTTATTTCTGTTTATTATATTTATTTTCCATTCCATTATTATTTTTTTTTTAATTTTCAACTTCAAAAACTACAGTAGCAGCCCTAGCAGGTAATATGGAGAACGACAGGCCAACGTGCTCTAATTTTCGTTTTCGGCAAAATGCCACGCAGCATCTAGTTTTCAGTGACATTTTAAATTATATACTTTTACTTTCAAATCCCATTATTACCACGAGACAATACAAAGATGACCGTATGTAATTATAATAACTGGATATGTAATAAACTAAAGAGATCAAAACTTGTAATTTTTTTTTCCGATGTTGGTGAAACATTGTATTCTCTCATTTTTAAGGATTCAGTTTGTTCTATCTACTGTCACCAGCGTGTGATCGTGGAATGCGCACTGGCTTCGCCAGCCCGGCGCCGCCCGCCCTTTCCCGCGCTATCTTCCCATGCTGCGGCCGGTCTCGGATGCTACAGTCTCTGCGCTGCTGTTATTTGAAATATTCAGATAAATGGAAAGTTTTATACACTCGTTTTAAAGATTTTGGAATCAAAAAACAAACTAATATCATCAATTTAAAAATAAGTTACCTAACTTTTATTTTTCCGCCTTGCATAAAGAAGCAGGTTTCCTTTGTCACTATTCTTTTTAAAACGCGTCTTATTTCCACCAATTGCAGCGTTTCCCACCTATTTCAATTTAAAAATGTGGCTTCGTGGTAGCGCGATACAACAAAACAAGTAGTGACGATCTCCGACATGTGCGACATCTGTTATGTGTTTGCAATGAACCTCTGCGTGCGGAGTGCCCGACATCTGTGTGTGGACGCGTGAACTACGATGTGTAAAATTCGTTCTTCGTCTACCGATTACAAAGGTTACGGCGGAACAGAATTTTCAGCTGGTATTGCTTCTTAATGCATCCTGCTGTTTCTAACTCATGCACACATATGTGTTGTATAATATTATTATTTTGTTTCCCATTTCCAATCAAATTATACTAGCATTCGTCTACTAAACTTCGCCGTTTTTAGGAATAATTAGTTAATAAAATAAGACGCATACCGAAATTTCGAGTAATAACATTTTAAGATCCATCCTTACTCTGTAAATAATATTTTACCAAAATCCAATTTATGTCATGGTATTTACAGAATCTGCTCCACCGCAAACGTCGATTTTGCTGCTCGGAACCACATGTATCGCGCACTCTTAAGAGTTCGCTAAGGGCCGAAATGTACTTTTGATTTTGAATTAATTTTTTAACTGTATTTTTAGAAGAGTTAAAATGTCTAAAAACGCATGTTTTCAGAGTAATTTTTAGGCGTACAACAACCGGTACAGATTCTTGAAAGCAGTTAAGGGACTTGCATTACACCTTTATCTTCATTTCTCGGCCATGTAATGTTACGGTCACCGCTCATGTGCACGACGAGAAGACTGCGCGCCAGTCCAGAGGAGACACCGCGCTAGAAGCACCAGCGAGCGTCGCGCTTACAATCCCGCCTCGCCGACACAGACACACCCCTGAAGGCTCGTCCAGAGATCGGAAATGCGTCGAACAGCCGGCGCCATCTTGTCTTCGAAGCTGCGCTCACGCAGGCGCGCACGCGCAGAGCCCAAGTCATGCGTCGCCACGCCACGGAAGAAGCACCACGATGAACCCTCATGGACGTGGCCGGGTTCTTCGTAAGTCATCAATGAATTATTGAAGTTATACTTCTAATGCGACTTCCAACAAGGTTGCGTTAAACGTTTAACGCTACCATGGAGAATAACGCTACCATGGAGAATTATTTGCATGCAATTAAAAACTATTTTTTAATGATGCCAAAGAAGTATAACTTCTCGCGCGTACCTAAGTACACACACCCATTTTTTTTATTAGACGGGCTTGGCTAACACCGAGCTGGAAGACTGCAGTATCAATGACATAGAGTGGATTTACGTCAGAAAAGGACATAGAGCGGATTTACGTCAGAAGGTCATTAAGAGTGGTTATACTAGTTACCAATGTAATTATACCATTGTAGTCACGGTTATTGAAATTATTCCGTAATAAATAAAAGTTGCATTTGAACCGGCGTAACATAGTAAACCTGTTAAAACAGAAGAGTGTTGTAGATGTGAATCTATGCTAAAATAAATACGTCTAGTCGAGAAGGTGGTCAGTAGTATAAAAATGGGGCTGTGGGAACAGGGTTCAGCATGTGGAGCTGTGTGTACAGGTTTTTTTTGTGTGGTGCCGACCGCCATCTTGGATTGTGACGTCACGTGCGGCCATCTTTGATGACCTTGAACTTGACGGCCATCTTTGATGACATTGACCAAAATTAGCCAAAACTAAGCCAAAAAACACCTAAATTAGCCAAAAAAAAGCCAAAATTAGCCAAAATTTCCATTTTTTTAAATCCCTCCAAAAATTCTTAAAAAATTCCACAAATCGAAAATTAGGATTCCTAAAAACCTCAAAATACTTTTTGCCTTAGAAAGAACACAATTTTCTAAAAACGGCTTAAGAATCCATGTCTAAAGCCTTCGATCAGCCATTTCTAGGAATAAGGATACCATGACCACCATTTTGAATTATGACCTCACCGTTGCAATTTCCGTTACGGCCGCCATCTTGAAAATCTTTATTTACTATCCGATTTTAATAAAAAAATTCTAAAATTCATAAAAAAATTAATTAATAAAATTTTAATAAAAATATTTTAAAAACATACATTTACGACATGGAGCTCGGAGTCCTCGGTTCGAACTCGGTGAGGGCAAAAAATAATAATAATGAAGACCGATCCTTCCTCCACGGAAGCCACCGGCAGACTAACCTCCCACCACTAATACCAAGGTATATATCGTCAGCTGGTATGACGTCACATCCGCCATCTCTTCTTCGTCCGCTGGAGGCCACCATATTGTTTTCGTCTGCTAGAGTGCGCTGACGCCATGTTAGTTTAATTCTTACCCGCTAGAGTGCATTAATCATTTATTATTTTGACACCCACCATCTTGTCATTTGGGTGCCATCTTGGAATTGTGTAATTATTTAGCTATAAATTCGGGAAAAATTCCAAAAAAACACCAAAAATATTTAAATATATTTCATGGTCCATCCATTACCATGGGCCTGATCCATTCACCATGGGGCCCTTTGGGGCCGAGACGCCGAGGCTCGGCATCGAACCCCCAGAAAGGTTTCAAACGCATCTGCTGTTGCCCGCAGATTCATTCAATTCACCTTTTCTGGTCCCATACATGCAATTGAGGATGCACTGCGGCAGGGTTACGCCCGGCATTGTCCTCTTCAGTTAAGGCGATGCCATGACTAAAGGTTGAGGCTACCTATCCCAACATTGTCACCACGATTCGCCCCCAACAGCGGTGCCCATGTGGAGGCAGAGGATTGCCACTTGGTGCGGAGAGGCTATGTGTTTGCATCCTTGCACCCATTCCGTGAACCTGTTGGATCATGTCTCGGATACTAGAGCCGGCAACAGCTCCAACACCTCAAGGGACAGACAGATTATCTAATAGCTTATATAAAGAAATTTATTATGGGTTATATATATTACTTAAAACTACTCTGGATATAATCCTTTTTCAAGGTTTGCAAGAGTAGTATATTTTAATTGTAGTACACAAATTATAATAGACACACACAAGATTATATATTATATAATATGATACAATTTATAATATTATATAATAAATAAATCGGTTCCTTTTATTTGACTTATTCAAGTTTCCAGGGTATAGCTTTCCGTCATCATTTTATTCCTTTTTTAGATAGATCTGGTTTATATTGCCTGTTTAATACTCCTTATACATTTTCTTTCAAGTACAAAAATTAAATTCAATCCGACTATTCGATTACGCATACACAAGAAGAACAGCCAAGAAACTTGTGTAGGAAGTCGCAGATAAATTTTCGTAATTATTCAGTATCGGAAAGTAAATCATCCATCAATTATTGTTCGTGTATCCAGCTGTCAAAACGTTCAAGCCTTTTTTGATAATTCAAAAATGTAGCTTCGCCATATGTCATAGGTCTTCTTATTTCTTACTATTTGAATAATGTTCTTGATGTCTACATCTTCCAGGGCCATCTTCCGAGTATATAGGTCTCGAATATCTTCTGTCTTGATACAGTCATTTAAAACATACTCTGCCATGTCTTCTTCCTCAAGGGACAATCACGTTCTCCGCAGGGTCAGGTCACGCCCAGGAGTCACCAGTCATCTGCCAGAGAGCAGGCTACTGGAGTGTCCACACATGGCCAAGTGCGTGGCAATCCACGAGGGCCGCTACCAGGAGTCACCAGTCATCTTCAGTCAAAAGCTGGCCAAAGAGCAGGCTACTGGAGTGTCCACACATGGCCAAGTGCGTGGCAATCCACGAGGGCCGCTACCAGGAGTCACCAGTCATCTTCAGTCAAAAGCTGGCCAGAGAGCAGGCTACTGGAGTGTCCACACATGGCCAAGTGCGTGGCAATCCACGAGGGCCGCTACCAGGAGTCACCAGTCATCTTCAGTCAAAAGCTGGCCAGAGAGCAGGCTACTGGAGTGTCCACACATGGCCAAGTGCGTGGCAATCCACGAGGGCCGCTACCAGGAGTCACCAGTCATCTTCAGTCAAAAGCTGGCCAGAGAGCAGGCTACTGGAGTGTCCACACATGGCCAAGTGCGTGGCAATCCACGAGGGCCGCTACCAGGAGTCACCAGTCATCTTCAGTCAAAAGCTGGCCAAAGAGCAGGCTACTGGAGTGTCCACACATGGCCAAGTGCGTGGCATTTCACGAGGGCCGCTACCAGGAGTCACCAGTCATCTTCAGTCAAAATCTGGCCAGAGAGCAGGCTACTGGAGTGTCCACACATGGCCAAGTGCGTGGCAATCCACGAGGGCCGCTACCAGGAGTCACCAGTCATCTTCAGTCAAAAGCTGGCCAGAGAGCAGGCTACTGGAGTGTCCACACATGGCCAAGTGCGTGGCAATCCACGAGGGCCGCTACCAGGAGTCTCCAGTCATCTTCAGTCAAAAGTTGGCCAGAGAGCAGGCTACTGGAGTGTCCACACATGGCCAAGTGCGTGGCAATCCACGAGGGCCACTACCAGGAGTCACCAGTCATCTTCAGTCAAAATCTGGCCAGAGAGCCGGCTACTGGAGTGTCCACACATGGCCAAGTGCGTGGCAATCCACGAGGGCCACTACCAGGAGTCACCAGTCATCTTCAGTCAAAAGCTGGCCAAAGAGCAGGCTACTGGAGTGTCCACACATGGCCAAGTGCGTGGCAATCCACGAGGGCCGCTACCAGGAGTCACCAGTCATCTTCAGTCAAAAGTTGGCCAGAGAGCAGGCTACTGGAGTGTCCACACATGGCCAAGTGCGTGGCAATCCACGAGGGCCGCTACCAGGAGTCACCAGTCATCTTCAGTCAAAAACTGGCCAGAGAGCCGGCTACTGGAGTGTCCACACATGGCCAAGTGCGTGGCAATCCACGAGGGCCACTACCAGGAGTCACCAGTCATCTTCAGTCAAAAGCTGGCCAGAGAGCAGGCTACTGGAGTGTCCACACATGGCCAAGTGCGTGGCAATCCACGAGGGCCGCTACCAGGAGTCACCAGTCATCTTCAGTCAAAAACTGGCCAGAGAGCAGGCTACTGGAGTGTCCACACATGGCTAAGTGCGTGGTAATCCACGAGGGCCACTACCAGGAGTCACCAGTCATCTTCAGTCAAAAGCTGGCCAGAGAGCAGGCTACTGGAGTGTCCACACATGGCCAAGTGCGTGGCAATCCACGAGGGCCGCTACAAGGAGTCACCAGTCATCTTCAGTCAAAAGCTGGCCAGAGAGCAGGCTACTGGAGTGTCCACACATGGCCAAGTGCGTGGCAATCCACGAGGGCCGCTACCAGGAGTCACCAGTCATCTTCAGTCAAAAACTGGCCAGAGAGCAGGCTACTGGAGTGTCCACACATGGCCAAGTGCGTGGCAATCCACGAGGGCCGCTACAAGGAGTCACCAGTCATCTTCAGTCAAAAGCTGGCCAGAGAGCAGGCTACTGGAGTGTCCACACATGGCCAAGTGCGTGGCAATCCACGAGGGCCGCTACCAGGAGTCACCAGTCATCTTCAGTCAAAAGCTGGCCAAAGAGCAGGCTACTGGAGTGTCCACACATGGCCAAGTGCGTGGCAATCCACGAGGGCCGCTACCAGGAGTCACCAGTCATCTTCAGTCAAAAGTTGGCCAGAGAGCAGGCTACTGGAGTGTCCACACATGGCCAAGTGCGTGGCAATCCACGAGGGCCGCTACCAGGAGTCTCCAGTCATCTTCAGTCAAAAGCTGGCCAGAGAGCAGGCTACTGGAGTGTCCACACATGGCCAAGTGCGTGGCAATCCACGAGGGCCGCTACAAGGAGTCACCAGTCATCTTCAGTCAAAAGCTGGCCAGAGAGCAGGCTACTGGAGTGTCCACACATGGCCAAGTGCGTGGCAATCCACGAGGGCCGCTACCAGGAGTCACCAGTCATCTTCAGTCAAAAGTTGGCCAGAGAGCAGGCTACTGGAGTGTCCACACATAGCCAAGTGCGTGGCAATCCACGAGGGCCGCTTCCAGGAGACACCTCGGTTATCTCCCGTCGACAGCTGTAAGCGAGCAGGCGAATTGATTTCCCACGCCTCGCCGATACGTTGCCATCCACGACGTCACCACAAGCACAGGTGAGCGCTGCTGTAAAGTCCATCCCGAGTGTTCGAGGGGTGTTTACAAAAAATAATATCTAGTGCAGTATAACGATAGTTAGTTGTACCAAATTTTACCAAGTTTTTGTTTTATATGAATGTTGAATTGTATCATATTTTTTGCAGCCTTAAATAAAGCTTTAAAATATTTTTAGGTAACCGAAGATGTAATAAAATATATAAAATATAGATGTTATTGTTGATATATGTTTTGAGGTTTATATGTAGGTATATGATCATTTTTAAGCAATAGTATAATTTTGTATTAATTTTTATGTTTAAGGAATTTCAATGAGTATTTTGACTAAAGGAAAGTTGTGATATTATATTTCGGAGGCTTAAAGATTTTATTGAATATTATTTCTATCTGGAAGCATAAAACGCCTCAAATTAACAAGTTTTGTAAAAAAAAATTGATTTCTGATTTTTTATTCAACGGTTGCACGATGAAATAAAATAAAATTTTAAAATCAAATCATTGACCATTTATTTTATGTTGTTGGAAAAAATATGAATCATCAAAAATGTCTGGTGCTTAAATATTATGTTTTCTTCTGTTTTACAATACGGTTGGAGACGTCTTGCGAATTGCGTGCTTTGTAAACGACCGAGAATTCCTTGCGTTGGTTTCGCGTTGCGCTGTTGCGTCGCGTCGTTGCGCTCGTTGCGCGGTTCGTAAACTCGGCCTTCAGCTCTCGCTCACTCCGCGCCGAGTGATGACGCGAGTCGCTACCTAGCGTGGAACCCGACCACCTCTTTGGGCCTTCATTTCACAGACGAGAGAGCCACACCCGAAGTTCCTCGAAGTTCATGCTCGCTTTTTTTTTCCCCGTACCACAACAGGTGTATTTATTTGGGATGTAGCTTACTCATACGTCATACGCCGTTCTATCTCATTGTATAAACCGGTGTGGCGATTAGGATAGGTTAGGTAATTATAAACACTTTAAAACATTGTGGATGGTTGGTTATATTAGGTAAGTATAGCTACGTTAAAAATACCGTAAAATCATTTTATGGTTGCTTAGCAAATAAATTTTTAATATGTAGCTATCCAGGGCTAGGAAACCGTTTACATGATTTCACAGTATCTTTAATGTAGCTATCCTAACCAAATCAACCGTCCACAATGTTTTAAAGTATTTATAATGTAGCTAACCTAACCTAATTGACCATTAGTTATCATGAGATGTCAAAAATAAACATTCACGGACACACGGCAAACGAAAAATATGGCGAAGATGATACCTGTCTAGGAGGATATGTCACAGGTTCGGCGTTGAGGCATTCACATGCGATGCGTTTGGTACTCCTGTTGTTCGGCTAGCCCTGGGAACTCAATAGTACCATTTTAAGGTGTAAATGTTTTACCATTCTTCCTTAAAATGAATACTTTTTTTATATTTATAACGCTCGCCATTATTTTAAAGAATTCTTCGGTAAATGTTTTGCCCGAGTTTCGTATTTTAAGTTTATTTGCAACCTAAGAACACATGAATTTGCTCGGTACCGTGGTTACATGTTTACTACACATCACTGGCAAGAACTGAAAGACTAGCTCACTTTTTGACGTGACAACGTCTAATAAATCGATGAACGCCGGCTGCACGCACGAAAAAGTGTCCGGTAACGTACATTGTCCCGTTACGCTGTGTCCCGTTACGCTCATTGTACGCTTGCGCCGAATTTATCTCTCTTCCACTCGATTGGAACAACCATTGATTTGACTTTTTCGAGACACATTAAACTTTAAACACTCCCATTAGTTTCCTACTTTTCCTATCATCGTCCTATCCTTAACAGAATAAAACAGATTAGAAGAAGTTAAATAGCAAACATGTATAAAAGTTATAGTTAAAATAATCTATTCGTTAAAGTAATAAACATATTTGAATTAATGAGTGCAAATAAAAGTAAATTTATCAATTAAATTGTAGATTTCATTTCACTCCTTCTTTGTATCCATACAAAAATAGTGATAATTCAATAATAATTATTCAATTTTATTCATAAAAGTATGCTATAATTTCATCAATGTTTTGTTATGAAGTTGTCACGTTAAACTATCGTCCGTAAACCGACTTTACAGACAACCAATTTTTTTTTTTTTTTTAGTATTTGTGGGGGAGGGGGATATTCCTGTGTAGCTACAATAGACGAGTGGTTTGTCCGCCGAAGCAAAATGATATACGGTAGTATGAAGAAGCTAGAAAACAATTCTGTGCATGTTGCCTCTGATCCATGAATATTCTGTTGAATACACTAGTAGATAGTCTGGGTCGATAGGACTGGACGCAACCACCAACGACGTTTTTTCGTATTTTTTTTTCAAACAAAGCGCAAATAGGCGACATAAATATCTGGACGGCAGCCATCTTGCGACTGGCCCTTGTAGTGTGTAAGGCGTTCTGCAGTATATTGTTCACACATGTGTGCTTCATACGCTAGAGTCGCTAGACCATTAGGGAATGGCATTTCTCGTGACATGTCGAGAATTTTTTAAGGCTTTTGGTACCGCGTGGCCTGAAACTTCAATTTATTCTTAGTTTAAAGCTGTTGTTTAAAGTTCATATTTAGTCTGTACAGAGTTTAAGATTTAGACTATTTGCAATCTTGCCTTTCTTTTTTTGGTAACAACGTTTTTTACGTCAATGTTTGTAAATTTTTTGGATAATCTTATGTACATCTAATAATACATTTTTAAAATTTATTTTTTTATGAAATCAGTATTTGTGTTTACCCGTTTATAATTTTAGGTACCTATTTTGAAAACTTAATCACAACTTTTTGCACTTGGACTGGATGGTTGTCGAAGAGTACATGTTTGGTTTATCAGTATCGATTTTAAGTCTAATTTTTTTTTAATAGATTTTGGATTACTCCGGATTCTGTTTCCTCGTCTTTAAGGCGAGACATAGCAAGACGCGTGAAGGCTGCGCAGTTCTGGACTGCAGATGGAGAAACAGCTTCCTCCTAATTCGCAGCGCGGATGCAGCAGAACACACACTAAGAGACTCAGGCAAGAACTACCCCAGAGTGTGAGAGCCACAAGGAATCGAGCCTTATGTATGCCCTGCTATAGCTTGCAGTGTGACAGCGCAGAGGCTCGAGTAGGGAGGATACCAAAACGAACTGAACAAGTGACGCTGACAGGTAGGGTTGCCTTAAGGGAGAGAATGCGCATAACCCAGGCGAAAATTCGAATGAATAGTTACCACCGTTTAAACTCTCCTGACATAATCTGTCCGTGCCCAAGGAAATACTGATGTTGGCAAGTAGTTCAAACCAGCCAGTCCCAAAAGAACACATGAATAAAAAAATCAGTTGTCTGTAAAGTCGGTTTACGGACCATTTTTTAACGTGACAACGTCATAACAAAACATTGATGATATGATTGCATACTTTATGAATAAAATTGAATCATTTTTATTTTCATTATAAAGGAATAAATACTTGAAATTATACTAGAAATCAGATTTTTAAAATGCAAGAATAATTAACCTTTATTGCAGAAATTGTTGTTGTAATAAGCAATGAAAACCACATTAACTTTTCACTTCACTTTATAAACAGTCGAGTGGAAGAGAGATAGATGCGGCGCAAGCGTACAATGAGCGTAACGGGACACAGCGTAAAAAACAATGTGCGCAACGGGACACATCGTAACGGGACAATGGGCGTAACGGGACACAACGTATCGGAACAATGTGCGTAACGGGACACTTTGTCGTGCGTGCAACCGGCGTCCATCGATTTATTAGACGTTGTCACGTCAAAAAATGAATAGCAAATTTTTTCAGTATTGAAAATTGAAACAAAGTGTCACGTGCAGGTAACACCAAGTTCACACTGTGGACAGGGGAAGTAATGCCGACGGCTAGAAGAGAAGTATGAAACAGGGCAGCGGCTACTCGCACAACACTCCTGCCAAGCGGGTGGCGTGCACGCAGGGGCAGGAGCACAGCTGGCCGCCAGCAGCTCCGTGACGTCACCGGGACGAGGGCCGGAGTGCAGCTGGAAGCCATCAGAGACACTGCACGCCGAGCCGAGCAGAGCTGCGACAGAACATGGAGGCGCTGCCTCGGCAGCAGAAGGCAGTGAGAACAGGGCAGGTCAGCTGGGGGCAGGCGCACCGGGACCGAACTCTTCGGCCGAAGAGCAGCAGATCGGGACTCTATTGTTCTTCAGGGCGCTCCGCCTCGGGATGGGAAACAAGTGGACACATGCATGGCTGTGAGAATACTAACTACAGCCAAACAGCTTCACACAGCAATAGCATCTATGGACAATACTTATGTCTTTAGATGTGTAATGTATTCTTTTGGAAACTTGCACTTACATTTTAACATACCAAGATTGTCTTTGTTCGCTCCCAAAAAATCTGCAAAGCCTTAAAGGATCACTGTGAGGCAGTATCAACTTTGAATTAAGTTTATCAGCTAAAGATAGTAGTATAAAGTTTCGGCAAACAACTAGGTCAAAATCTTGGGCTTTTTTGGACGCGTAGTGATGTTTAGGATCACACTCATGCGCCTTCTCCAAATTACACGACACATTATCCAACACAGCGACTAGGGAGACACCATCTAGAGAGGAGTCCAGTGGTGACAGGCCCCACTGATTCAGCAAGGGGTGGTAAGTCCCCGGCCTAAAAATGGGACAGACCATGGGTAACTCATGGCTGAGTGGGTGGTGGAGTTAAGTTCCACATTTGATGAACTCAAGTTCACTGTCCCAAAGCATCTGGTCCTCTCGATAGAAAGATTTTAAAATGCTTTTTATTACTTTATTTACTCATTCTGACTGATTGCCGTGTGAAAACTTAAGCATTTTCTGCTGCGTATACCTGAACAAGCCTTTTGTTGCTTTGAGTTACAACGTTTTCCATCTTTTCTCTTCTCGTAGCTCAGATTGGAGCGTTTCAAATTATTCCAAAACTCTCCACAATTCCTCGCCACTCTGCTAACAGAGTATTATTTTTTTAATGTGTGTGCGCCTTTATTTCCTGTTTAAAGGGTTCTCCAGCCACCGCCAGGATCTACAAGTTAAGTCGAGCAGATCTTGTCGAGTACCTGATGGAAAATGAGATAGAGTTCAAACTGACACAAACGTGTGGGAGTTGCGTGCTAAGCTTGTACAGCACATCCGCGGCACCTGGGAGACCTCGGACGATAGCCAGCCGGGGTAGGCTTCCATTAATATGATTACCTACAATAATGAAAATTCATAATGAGGTTTTTTTCATGTCTTAAGTCCGTGCCTTGGCTAGATGGTAAGTAAGTGACTGAGGCCTCGCGTATCGCGAGCTTGAAACTTGTTAGTGATGGTGAGTATCCTTTAAACCTTACTGAGTAAATGTAGTAATGTAATGTACAATTACTCTGGGATGCCATCACTCATTATCTTACCTTTCTACAGTTAAAAATACATGTTTTGAATTTCATTTTTCAGTACGAGTTCTCGAACATTGCAACCGAGAACTCATTTTTCGATTTCAGCGCCCCAATTTCATTTGTCAGAACGAGTTCTCGAATACTGCAAACGAGAACTCATTTTCCGATTTCAGCGCCTCAATGAACCTGTCCTTCAGTTCGTTAACTGCATAGTGTCATATTCTGACGTGCTTGAGTTGGGCATGCAGGAGCCTGAATTAGTTCAGATTACCCTCGACAATGTGTACAATGTTGTACTACAACATAGTGCCATGCTCACTCCACTGGCCAGCTTCAAAGCTCTGCATAAGTTGAGCGGAGATATCGAGAACCGATTGTTAGCAGTGAATAAATATCATGAGAATTTACCACTTTTACCACAGTGTCGTGAAACGAACTCTCCCTCGATGGAGCAGCAGCATTTTGTTCCCAAAGTTTTTACTGCTATGAGCTCGGAACCTGAGTATGCCAGTGCTCCTCGGCACGTTTCGGCTAGTGTAAGCTCTGCCAGTGTAAGTGCGCCTCGTGGCGAGGCGGGCAAGGCTAATGCCGTCCGGAGCAGGTGAATGCGCTTGGCGTGGGCACAGCTTCTTACAGGTGTGCCAACTGTTGCGCCACTGGGAACATGTTTTCCGAGTGCTCACTCCCACTCCCACCAGCTTACATTGTGCAAAGTAAATCTTTCAAACAGGCAGGGCATTACAGGGCTGATAGTCCGGAAAACAGGTGTTGATTGGGCGAAAAATGTGGTCACCACTGTCGGAAACTTTGAAAATCCACCCACCAAAAGTTTCATAATTTTGCTCTCGTATCTGTGTGAGGGAATTTATTTCCTGTTCTTGTTGATTCGGGTGCTAACCGTTCTTTGATTAGTGAAGATTTTTTTAGTAAATTATGTTGCAAGTATCACTTTTTGTCCCGCCATGTGGTGAAAGGCTCGGGCGTAAATATTTGTATTACAAACGGAGAAATTTTGCATTCATGTTGTCTTGCATATAAAGATTGCAAGGTTTTCGTAGAATTGGCATTTCACGGTTTTCCATACTTTTTTCAAATGTAATCTTAGTAGGTATATATAGTTCATCCTGGGGCAGGGGAGGAGGGAGTGGGATTTCGGGGATTATGTCACTTCCTTCGACCATGCACACACGAAAAAGTGTCACGTTACGTTCATCAGCCATGTACGCACGAAAAATGTCCCGTTACAGTAGTAGGATATAGCCGTTTCTGGGACAGGCGCAGGATCCAGGATCCGACCTTGACCTTTGACTTTGACCTTGACCCCTGAACTTTGACCTAGACCTTGAACATAGTCCTTGACCTTTGACCTTGACCTTTAACTTTGACCTTGACCTTAAAATTTGACCTTGACCTTGAAATTTGACCCTGACATTGAAATTCCACCCTGACCTTTAGCCTTGCGACCATCGATGTTGCCAACCTGATGACATCATCTAATTCGTATGCCAATCCATATGCTAAACTAACCTAACCTAACCTAACCTAATCCATATGCTAAACTATGCCAACCTAACCAACCTAACCTAATCCATATGCTAAACTATGCTAACCTAACCTAACCTAACCTAACCTAATCCATATGCTAATCTATGCTAACCTAACCTATCCTAAACTAACCTAATCCATATGCTAATCTATGCTAACCTAACCTAACCTAACCTAACCTAACCTAATCCATATGCTAATCTATGCTAACCTAACCTAACCTAAACTAACCTAACCAAACCTAATCCATATGCTAATCTATGCTAACCTAACCTAACCTTACCTAACCTAACCTAACCTAACCTAATCCATATGCTAAACTATGCTAACCTAACCTAACCTAACCTAATCCATATGCTAATCTATGCTAACCTAACCTAACCTAACCTAACCCATATGCTAATCTATGCTAACCTAACCTAACCTAACCTAAAATAACCTAATCCATATGCTAATCTATGCTAACCTAACCTAACCTAACCTAATCCATATGCTAATCTATGCTAACCTAACCTAACCTAACCTAATCCATATGCTAATCTATGCTAACCTAACCTAACCTAACCTAACCTAACCTAATCCATATGCTAATCTATGCTAACCTAACCTAACCTAACCTAATCCATATGCTAATCTATGCTAACCTAACCTAACCTAACCTAACCTAGCCTAATCCATATGCTAATCTATGCTAACCTAACCTAACCTAACCTAACCTAACCTAACCTAATCCATATGCTAATCTATGCTAACCTAACCTAACCTAACCTAACCTAATCCATATGCTAATCTATGCTAACCTAACCTAATCCATATGCTAACCTATGATAACCTAACCTAACCTAACCTAACCCATGCCAATCTATGCCAATCCATGCCAATCTATGCTAATCAGTATGCCAATCTATGCTAATCTGTATGCCAATCTATGCTAATTCGTATGCCAATCTATACTAATCTGTATGCCAATCAATGCTAATCCATATGCTAATCTTTGCTAATCCATATGTTAATCAATGCTAATCCATCCGCCATTTTGTATTTCTAGAAATTTCCACCAACTTCGAATCGTGATGTCACCGTTGCACTTTTCGTCACGGCCGCCATCTTGGATTCGAATTTTTTTTCGAACTTCAACTTTTCGAAATTTGATGTAAACATCAGCCGCCATCTTGTTTCGTCTGCCGGTGGCCACCATCTTGTTTTCGTCTGCTGGTGGCCGCCATCTTGTTTTCGTCTGCTGGAGGCAGCCATCTTGGTTCTCAAGTTGGCTGCTAGATGTCGCTAGTATCGCGCACCAAATTCAAAAAATTGTTGTCAGAGGCGCCGCCATTTTGGTTCTCAAGTTGGCTGGTAGATGGCACCACCGTCGCCATATTTTAGTTCATATAATCGATACCAGATGACGCCACCGTCGCCATCTTTAGTTCCTAGTGTTGCTACCAGAGTGTGCCACCGCCGCCATCTTTAATTCTTAAAGTTACCGCCGGAGTGCACCACCGACACCATCTTTAATTCTTAAAGTTACTGCCGGATGGCGCCAAGTGTTATGTAGTCAGTCGAGACAAGTCGGGAACGAGTCGAGACAAGTCTAGACAGTCGAGACAAGTCGAGAAAAGTTTGGAACATGAAGCCATATTCTAAACTATGTTTATTATATATATGTATGCCTTTATATGTTTAGGTTTGATGATAGAGTAATGCAAGGGAATGGCTTTTCATTTATATTTGCGACAAACAAACCATCCATCCGATTACATTATTCCAAGTGACCATATTGGATGATGACATCACCGTTGCAATTTCCGTTACGACCGCCATCTTTAAATATATTATCCGAGTTTAATGAAAAAAATTTTAAAATTTATAAAAAAACAAACTTTTACGACACGGAGCTCGGAGTCCTCGGTTCGAACCTGGTGAGGGCAAAAAAAATGGCGACCGATCCTTCCCTCGTGGTGGCTGCAGGCAGACTGACTCCCAAAACTTTTTTTTTCAAAGTATATATAACATCATCTAGTATGACGCCATGTCCGCCATCTTGTCTTCGATGCTGGAAGCCATCATCATTGTATCGTCAGCGAGAGTACGCTGACGCCATGATAGTTTAGTTCTTATCTGCTAGAGTGCAGTAATCATTTATTACTGTGACACCAACCATATTGAAATTTGACTGCCATCTTGAAAATCCGTAATTATTTAGCTAGGAATTCAGGAAAAAGTTCAAAATTCATTAAATAAATCACTCATGAATTTACATATTGATTCGATCCGCTCCTGTTCTCGGTTCGATACCCGATCGATGTAATAATGTTTAATTTTATGTAAAAAATAATAATTTCAATAAACCATGTTCAACATTCGTAAAGAGACTCTAAATCCTCTACGACCATCATCCTATCAGACATTAAGACAACCATATTGGAAATGCGTAATTTTAATGCTAGAGATCCGGGAACACGTTCAAAATTCATTAAATAATTTTGTAATCTATATACTGATTGATTAGATCGACTTAGGTCCTTGGTTCGATCCCTGACCGATAAAAAACAACTTTAATATTTTAATAAATTACCACTAAAGTGTCAGGTTTGAGAAAATAAAAAACACCACAAGTTCTTTTAAAAAAACTTTTATAACATAAATTATACACTACCACAAGTACAAAAAACACACAGACAAATTACCAAAGTTTCGTGGATCTTTCGATTCAAACAGTCTTCTTACTATACGGACTATGTCCTTTACATGACTCTAAATGTCTATTCAGTTTATCAGCTCGACATATTGGTACACCACAATTTGCACACAAAGTCGAATTATCGACTTCATTAAAAGGACAGTGATATATTTCGTGTCGTTGTGCACTTCGAATATTTGCCAATGTTTTGTTACAAAATATACAGCTTGATTCCGATGAATGTACAGCCAGTCTATCACAATTCCTGAGGTGCCGTTTTAATCTTCCATATTGAACAAACTTGCTTAAACACCTGTTGCACTGATATTTAATGCGTTCAGAGTTATTACTACAATTGTGTATTACATAATACCATAATTCCAAGTTTTTGATCTTCTCACAGTACGTGCAGTCGGGTGATGGAACACCGCTGGTTGCTCCTTCCTTCATCAATGCCACTGGAACTGTTGACAACCATTGTAACACTGCTGACATGTTAACTTCTGAAGCCGTTGAGGTCTGCTCTGCGGAAGATGTTGCACGCGTCGAAATCTCCTGCTGTGCTGAGAGAGCAGGTGTAGCTGTAGACGTCGTTGTCATCGTGCTCTGCACTGATGATGGTAGACCTTCGATCCAGGTTGGTGTAGATAGTGGTAATGATACCATCGAGTTCTCAAGAATAGCTAGATACAGGTCTATTATGTTATACAAGTCTAACTATCCGAACCGTTCATCACAGCAGCCAGAGACGGACTGAAGTCCTTATCACCAGGGTCTCACTTATATAGTCTCATCAGCCGGTACAACACACGAGTCAAAACAATAACCAGGTTCATTATACTCGCACTTTACTTTCTCGGAGCATTTTTTATAATGAAGATGTAAGCTATCAAGACGTGAAATTAGTTTTTTGCACTTATTACACTGAAATTGTATTCTTTTAACATTATTAGAACAACTGCTTCTTTCATGTCTGCGAGCATTTGAGGTGATAGTAAATGATGCGTCACAGTATTTGCACTGACGCAATGTACGCTCTTCATTAGTTGAAGAATCCATTGCTGATGATGAAACTTCGGCTGATGGTGGAACAGCACATATCGAAGTCTCCTCCAGTGTTGTCAGAGGCGTTGCCAACGGGATCTGCTCCAACATCGTCCGCGCTGAGTTCATGGTTCCCGTAGTCGATGGTACATCCTCCATCGAGTTCGACGTTAAAGTCGGTAAAGATGCCATCGAAATCTCAAGAACAGCTAATTGACACGACTCATGCATCAGAAGAAACAAACTAGGCGATCCTTACACCGCCGACGTCAGTAACAAACTGAGCATCCTGCTGTCTAGGACTCGCTTATATACATGCACCGTATGGAATAATACGCTAGTCAAATCAAGAACCATCAACAATAATACTAGAGTCAAAACAACATTAAAAATAGAAGGACCATCAACGAAAAGGCAGCACAATAAAAAAAAGAGGCACATTTGTAAACACCATCAACAAAAAGGAAGCACATTTTGGAAGCACAATCAAAAAAGGCAGCACATTATGGAAGCACAATCAAAAAAGAGAGCACATTTGGAAGCACCATTAACAAAAAGGAAGCACTTTTGGAAACACCATCAACAAAAAGGAAGCACATTTTGGAAGCACCATCAACGTATAGACAGCACATTTTGGAAGCACAATCAATAAAGAGAGCACATTTGGAAGCACCATCAACAAAAAGGAAGCACATTTTGGAAGCACCATCAACATAAAGGCAGCACATTTTGGAAGCACAATCAATAAAGGCAACACATTTGGAAGCACCATCAACAAAAAGGAAGCACATTTTGGAAGCACCATCAAAAAGGCAGCACATTTTGGAAGCACAATCAATAAAGGCAGCACATTCGGAAGCACCATCAACAAAAAGGAAGCACATTTTGGAAGCACCTTCAAAAAGGCAGCACATTTTGGAAGCACCATCAAAAATGCAGCACATTTGGAAGCACAATCAAAAAAGGCAGCACATTTGGAAGCACCATCAACAAAAGAAGGAAGCACATTTTGGAAGCACCATCAAAAAGGCAACACATTTGGTAACACAAGTTACGAGAACTAAGTCTTAGTTAGAAATCAGAATGCAATAAATAAAAACATTAAATTTTTACTTTTAATATTTAATTTATTTCTTAAGAATATACAAATAGAAGTAAAATAAGCCATTATTGTATGTAGCCAGCTTTCCTCAGTTATTCGAGTATGAAGGATATTTCTTTTATGCACGAATAGTTTCCTGCACAAAGCTAGTCATGTAGAAGTCTTAGCCGGTCAACCAATAAGTTTGGATCTTTCCACGATGTGTAATCAATCTCTTCTACCAACATCTCACTTGCTTGTTTATTATAAATACTTTTAATATCACAATCGTCCCAGTGGTCATAATAAGCGTTATCAGATTTATTTATTAAAACACACCGTTTCCATCGTTTCGGTCTCAGGACACCGTTACATTCTTCGATCTTGTCAGCTTTAGGTGCTTCATCACAGTCAATGCTTTTGTCAACAGCCTCAGAGTCACTGTAACAATCACTGTAGAAGACATCCTCTTCACCCAGATTACCATATGAATTCGATATCGATGATGTCGATGTGCCATTATCGTCTTCATGCTTCCTTTTTAGGAGTCCATCATTTTTACAAAGTAAGAAAAATCTACTTGAATTCGGCTGGAATGTATTCTCACTTTTCACGTTAAGGATTCTTCCATTGTCCTCATTCTCCCATAAAACATCATCATCCTTCAATTTAAGTTCTTCGTCGAGATCGGAAGAGCCACGAACATAATCTCTCTCAAGACAAGGAAAATTATTGTCGTAATGCAGATCACTATTCCTTAGTCTAGTAGATCCATCGTTGTACTCTGGCTTGTACGCAGGCTTAATGTTACAAGTTCTGTCATGTCTTTTTAAGCTCTCTCTCCGCGTAAACGACTTGTTACATCGAACGCAACTTATCATATTGCGTAGTGAATTTTTAACACAGTCATTCTTCTGGTGTTGTCTTCCATTCTTTCTCAAGATAAATTCTTTGCTGCAAAACTTACACCTGTGTCCTTTCGATACAGCGACAGACACCGAATCAAGATTCATATTAGTTACTGTGACCAATGTTAAATACAAACAGACAGTTTTCCAATTGGAACCATTACTTAAATATATATATTTTTTTTAAATATTTCTTAAGCGAGAGTTAAGTTATCTCATGCAAAGGTACTTGTTGTAAGTAGTTCTGCTTTTCAACAAGAGATGACACCACGTATTGCTTGCAGGTAAATAATATTTCTTTCTTTCATGCGGGGATGCAGGATTCTCACTAACGATCGCAATAGAGGGATGGCATCGCTAGACTCCAAGGAGAAGGTAGTTTGTTCTTCCAGTTAGTGTTTCTCAGATTTCTCAGGGTATATATTATTATTTGACTGAATAATGATTTTTTTGAATTCCACCTAATAAAAATAAAATAGAAGCACTCAGAGAAAACCATCAGGGATGATGTCGTTTATAAACATCATAAATTACCAATTTTGTTTTTAAAAAGTCCAAATTTAATCCTGATTAAGCAAAGAGTTCACAAGCCCGCTTGTGCTAGAACTCTCATGTTGCTTAAGCAAAGAGTTCACAAGCCCGCTTGTGCTAGAACTCTCATGTTGCTTAAGCAAAGAGTTCACAAGCCCGCTTGTGCTAGAACTCTCATGTTGCTTAAGCAAAGAGTTCACAAGCGGGCTTGTGCTAGAACTCTCATGTTGCTTAAGCAAAGAGTTCACAAGCGGGCTTGTGCTAGAACTCTAATGTTGCTTAAGCAAAGAGTTCACAAGCGGGCTTGTGCTAGAACTCTCATGTTGCTTAAGCAAAGAGTTCACAAGCGGGCTTGTGCTAGAACTCTTTGCTTAATCAGGATTAAATTTGGACTTTTTAAAAACAAAATTGGTAATTTATGATGTTTATAAACGACTTCATCTCTGATGGTTTTCTCTGAGTGCTTCTATTTTATTTTTATTAGGTGGAATTCAAAAAAATCATTATTCAGTCAAATAATAATATATACCCTGAGAAATCTGAGAAACACTAACTGGAAGAACAAACTACCTTCTCCTTGGAGTCTAGCGATGCCATCCCTCTATTGCGATCGTTAGTGAGAATCCTGCATCCCCGCATGAAAGAAAGAAATATTATTTACCTGCAAGCAATACGTGGTGTCATCTCTTGTTGAAAAGCAGAACTACTTACAACAAGTACCTTTGCATGAGATAACTTAACTCTCGCTTAAGAAATATTTAAAAAATATATATATATTTAAGTAATGGTTCCAATTGGAAAACTGTCTGTTTGTATCTAACATTTGTCACAGTAACTAATATGAATCTTGATTCGGTGTCTGTCGCTGTATCGAAAGGACACAGGTGTAAGTTTTGCAGCAAAGAATTTATCTTGAGAAAGAATGGAAGACAACACCAGAAGAATGACTGTGTTAAAAATTCACTACGCAATATGATAAGTTGCGTTCGATGTAACAAGTCGTTTACGCGGAGAGAGAGCTTAAAAAGACATGACAGAACTTGTAACATTAAGCCTGCGTACAAGCCAGAGTACAACGATGGATCTACTAGACTAAGGAATAGTGATCTGCATTACGACAATAATTTTCCTTGTCTTGAGAGAGATTATGTTCGTGGCTCTTCCGATCTCGACGAAGAACTTAAATTGAAGGATGATGATGTTTTATGGGAGAATGAGGACAATGGAAGAATCCTTAACGTGAAAAGTGAGAATACATTCCAGCCTAATTCAAGTAGATCTTTCTTACTTTGTAAAAATGATGGACTCCTAAAAAGGAAGCATGAAGACGATAATGGCACATCGACATCATCGATATCGAATTCATATGGTAATCTGGGTGAAGAGGATGTCTTCTACAGTGATTGTTACAGTGACTCTGAGGCTGTTGACAAAAGCATTGACTGTGATGAAGCACCTAAAGCTGACAAGATCGAAGAATGTAACGGTGTCCTGAGACCGAAATGATGGAAACGGTGTGTTTTAATAAATAAATCTGATAACGCTTATTATGACCACTGGGACGATTGTGATATTAAAAGTATTTATAATAAACAAGCAAGTGAGATGTTGGTAGAAGAGATTGATTACACATCGTGGAAAGATCCAAACTTATTGGTTGACCGGCTAAGACTTCTACATGACTAGCTTTGTGCAGGAAACTATTCGTGCATAAAAGAAATATCCTTCATACTCGAATAACTGAGGAAAGCTGGCTACATACAATAATGGCTTATTTTACTTCTATTTGTATATTCTTAAGAAATAAATTAAATATTAAAAGTAAAAATTTAATGTTTTTATTTCTTGCATTCTGATTTCTAACTAAGACTTAGTTCTCGTAACTTGTGTTACCAAATGTGTTGCCTTTTTGATGGTGCTTCCAAAATGTGCTTCCTTCTTTTGTTGATGGTGCTTCCAAATGTGCTGCCTTTTTTGATTGTGCTTCCAAAATGTGCTGCCTTTTTGATGGTGCTTCCAAAATGTGCTGCCTTTTTGAAGGTGCTTCCAAAATGTGCTTCCTTTTTGTTGATGGTGCTTCCGAATGTGCTGCCTTTATTGATTGTGCTTCCAAAATGTGCTGCCTTTTTGATGGTGCTTCCAAAATGTGCTTCCTTTTTGTTGATGGTGCTTCCAAATGTGTTGCCTTTATTGATTGTGCTTCCAAAATGTGCTGCCTTTATGTTGATGGTGCTTCCAAAATGTGCTTCCTTTTTGTTGATGGTGCTTCCAAATGTGCTCTCTTTATTGATTGTGCTTCCAAAATGTGCTGCCTTTTTTGATTGTATTTCCAAAATGTGCTTCCTTTTTGTTGATGGTGCTTCCAAATGTTCTGCATTTATTGATTGTGCTTCCAAAATGTGCTGCCTTTATGTTGATGGTGCTTCCAAAATGTGCTTCCTTTATTGATTGTGCTTCCAAAATGTGCTGCCTTTATGTTGATGGTGCTTCCAAAATGTGCTTCCTTTTTGTTGATGGTGCTTCCGAATGTGCTCTCTTTATTGATTGTGCTTCCAAAATGTGCTGCCTTTATGTTGATGGTGCTTCCAAAATGTGCTTCCTTTTTGTTGATGGTGCTTCCAAATGTGCTCTCTTTATTGATTGTGCTTCCAAAATGTGCTGTCTTTACGTTGATGGTGCTTCCAAAATGTGCTTCCTTTTTGTTGATGGTGTTTCCAAAAGTGCTTCCTTTTTGTTGATGGTGCTTCCGAATGTGCTCTCTTTTTTGATTGTGCTTCCATAATGTGCTGCCTTTTTTGATTGTGCTTCCAAAATGTGCTTCCTTTTTGTTGATGGTGTTTACAAATGTGCCTCTTTTTTTTATTGTGCTGCCTTTTCGTTGATGGTCCTTCTATTTTTAATGTTGTTTTGACTCTAGTATTATTGTTGATGGTTCTTGATTTGACTAGCGTATTATTCCATACGGTGCATGTATATAAGCGAGTCCTAGACAGCAGGATGCTCAGTTTGTTACTGACGTCGGCGGTGTAAGGATCGCCTAGTTTGTTTCTTCTGGTGCATGAGTCGTGTCAATTAGCTGTTCTTGAGATTTCGATGGCATCTTTACCGACTTTAACGTCGAACTCGATGGAGGATGTACCATCGACTACGGGAACCATGACCTCAGCGCGGACGATGTTGGAGCAGATCCCGTTGGCAACGCCTCTGACAACACTGGAGGAGACTTCGATATGTGCTGTTCTACCATCAGCTGAAGTTTCATCATCAGCAATGGATTCTTCAACTAATGAAGAGCGTACATTGCGTCAGTGCAAATACTGTGACGCATCATTTACTATCACCTCAAATGCTCGCAGACATGAAAGAAGCAGTTGTTCTAATAATGTTAAAAGAATACAATTTCAGTGTAATAAGTGCAAAAAACTAATTTCACGTCTTGATAGCTTACATCTTCATTATAAAAAATGCTCCGAGAAAGTAAAGTGCGAGTATAATGAACCTGGTTATTGTTTTGACTCGTGTGTTGTACCGGCTGATGAGACTATATAAGTGAGACCCTGGTGATAAGGACTTCAGTCCGTCTCTGGCTGCTGTGATGAACGGTTCGGATAGTTAGACTTGTATAACATAATAGACCTGTATCTAGCTATTCTTGAGAACTCGATGGTATCATTACCACTATCTACACCAACCTGGATCGAAGGTCTACCATCATCAGTGCAGAGCACGATGACAACGACGTCTACAGCTACACCTGCTCTCTCAGCACAGCAGGAGATTTCGACGCGTGCAACATCTTCCGCAGAGCAGACCTCAACGGCTTCAGAAGTTAACATGTCAGCAGTGTTACAATGGTTGTCAACAGTTCCAGTGGCATTGATGAAGGAAGGAGCAACCAGCGGTGTTCCATCACCCGACTGCACGTACTGTGAGAAGATCAAAAACTTGGAATTATGGTATTATGTAATACACAATTGTAGTAATAACTCTGAACGCATTAAATATCAGTGCAACAGGTGTTTAAGCAAGTTTGTTCAATATGGAAGATTAAAACGGCACCTCAGGAATTGTGATAGACTGGCTGTACATTCATCGGAATCAAGCTGTATATTTTGTAACAAAACATTGGCAAATATTCGAAGTGCACAACGACACGAAATATATCACTGTCCTTTTAATGAAGTCGATAATTCGACTTTGTGTGCAAATTGTGGTGTACCAATATGTCGAGCTGATAAACTGAATAGACATTTAGAGTCATGTAAAGGACATAGTCCGTATAGTAAGAAGACTGTTTGAATCGAAAGATCCACGAAACTTTGGTAATTTGTCTGTGTGTTTTTTGTACTTGTGGTAGTGTATAATTTATGTTATAAAAGTTTTTTTAAAAGAACTAGTGGTGTTTTTTATTTTCTCAAACCTGACACTTTAGTGGTAATTTATTAAAATATTAAAGTTGTTTTTTATCGGTCAGGGATCGAACCAAGGACCTAAGTCGATCTAATCAATCAGTATATAGATTACAAAATTATTTAATGAATTTTGAACTTTTTCCCGGATCTCTAGCATTAAAATTACGCATTTCCAATATGGTGGTCTTAATGTCTGATAGGATGATGGTCGTAGAGGATTTAGAGTCTCTTTACGAATGTTGAACATGGTTTATTGAAATTATTATTTTTTACATAAAATTAAACATTATTACATCGATCGGGTATCGAACCGAGGACAGGAGCGGATCGAATCAATATGTAAATTCATGAGTGATTTATTTAATGAATTTTGAACTTTTTCCTGAATTCCTAGCTAAATAATTACGGATTTTCAAGATGGCAGTCAAATTTCAATATGGTTGGTGTCACAGTAATAAATGATTACTGCACTCTAGCAGATAAGAACTAAACTATCATGGCGTCAGCGTACTCTCGCTGACGATACAATGATGATGGCTTCCAGCATCGAAGACAAGATGGCGGACATGGCGTCATACTAGATGATGTTATATATACTTTGAAAAAAAAAAGTTTTGGGAGTCAGTCTGCCTGCAGCCACCACGAGGGAAGGATCGGTCGCCATTTTTTTTGCCCTCACCAGGTTCGAACCGAGGACTCCGAGCTCCGTGTCGTAAAAGTTTGTTTTTTTATAAATTTTAAAATTTTTTTCATTAAACTCGGATAATATATTTAAAGATGGCGGTCGTAACGGAAATTGCAACGGTGATGTCATCATCCAATATGGTCACTTGGAATAATGTAATCGGATGGATGGTTTGTTTGTCGCAAATATAAATGAAAAGCCATTCCCTTGCATTACTCTATCATCAAACCTAAACATATAAAGGCATACATATATATAATAAACATAGTTTAGAATATGGCTTCATGTTCCAAACTTATCTCGACTTGTCTCGACTGTCTAGACTTGTCTCGACTCGTTCCCGACTTGTCTCGACTGACTACATAACACTTGGCGCCATCCGGCAGTAACTTTAAGAATTAAAGATGGTGTCGGTGGTGCACTCCGGCGGTAACTTTAAGAATTAAAGATGGCGGCGGTGGCACACTCTGGTAGCAACACTAGGAACTAAAGATGGCGACGGTGGCGTCATCTGGTATCGATTATATGAACTAAAATATGGCGACGGTGGTGCCATCTACCAGCCAACTTGAGAACCAAGATGGCGGCGCCTCTGACAACAATTTTTTGAATTTGGTGCGCGATACTAGCGACATCTAGCAGCCAACTTGAGAACCAAGATGGCTGCCTCCAGCAGACGAAAACAAGATGGCGGCCACCAGCAGACGAAAACAAGATGGTGGCCACCGGCAGACGAAACAAGATGGCGGCTGATGTTTACATCAAATTTCGAAAAGTTGAAGTTCGAAAAAAAATTCGAATCCAAGATGGCGGCCGTGACGAAAAGTGCAACGGTGACATCACGATTCGAAGTTGGTGGAAATTTCTAGAAATACAAAATGGCGGATGGATTAGCATTGATTAACATATGGATTAGCAAAGATTAGCATATGGATTAGCATTGATTGGCATACAGATTAGTATAGATTGGCATACGAATTAGCATAGATTGGCATACAGATTAGCATAGATTGGCATACTGATTAGCATAGATTGGCATGGATTAGCATAGATTGGCATGGGTTAGGTTAGGTTAGGTTAGGTTATCATAGGTTAGCATATGGATTAGGTTAGGTTAGGTTAGGTTAGCATAGATTAGCATATGGATTAGGTTAGGTTAGGTTAGGTTAGCATAGATTGGCATATGGATTAGGTTATGTTAGGTTAGGTTAGGTTAGCATAGATTAGCATATGGATTAGGCTAGGTTAGGTTATGTTAGGTTAGCATAGATTAGCATATGGATTAGGTTAGGTTAGGTTAGCATAGATTAGCATATGGATTAGGTTAGGTTAGGTTAGGTTAGCATAGATTAGCATATGGATTAGGTTAGGTTAGGTTAGCATAGATTAGCATATGGATTAGGTTAGGTTAGGTTAGGTTAGGTTAGGTTAGCATAGATTAGCATATGGATTAGGTTAGGTTAGGTTAGGTTAGGTTAGGTTAGGTTAGGTTAGCATAGATTAGCATATGGATTAGGTTAGGTTAGGTTAGGTTAGGTTAGCATAGATTAGCATATGGATTAGGTTAGGTTAGGTTAGATTAGCATAGATTAGCATATGGATTAGGTTAGGTTAGGTTAGGTTAGGTTAGCATAGTTTAGCATATGGATTAGGTTAGGTTAGGTAAGGTTAGGTTAGGTTAGGTTAGCATAGATTAGCATATGGATTAGGTTAGGTTAGGTTAGTTTAGGTTAGGTTAGCATAGATTATCATATGGATTAGGTTAGGTTAGGTTAGGTTAGGTTAGCATAGATTAGCATATGGATTAGGTTAGTTTAGGTTAGGTTAGGTTAGCATAGATTAGCATATGGATTAGGTTAGGTTAGGTTAGGTTAGGTTAGCATAGTTTAGCATATGGATTGGGTTAGGTTAGGTTAGGTTAGGTTAGCATATGGATTAGGTTAGGTTAGGTTAGGTTAGCATATGGATTGGCATACGAATTAGATGACGTCATCAGGTTGGAAACATCGATGGTCGCAAGGCTAAAGGTCAGGGTGGAATTTTAATGTCAGGGTCAAATTTCAAGGTCAAGGTCAAATTTTAAGGTCAAGGTCAAAGTTAAAGGTCAAGGTCAAAGGTCAAGGACTCGGTTCAAGGTCTAGGTCAAAGTTCAGGGTTCAAGGTCAAAGTCAAAGGTCAAGGTCGGATCCTGGATCCTGCGCCTGTCCCAGAAACGGCTATATCCTACTACTGTAACGGGACATTTTTTCGTGCGTACATGGCTGATAAACGTAACGTGACACTTTTTCGTGTGTGCATGGTCGAAGGAAGTGACATAATCCCCGAAATCCCCCTCCCTCCTCTCCTGCCCCAGGATGAACTATATATACCTACTAATCTTAGGCCTAAATCATTTAGGCAAAACTCGTTATGTTCTATGTTGGCAACCATGATCTTTGTTTTTGTTTCACTCCAACAGTGAAAATAATTTAGTTCATGAGCCTGCATCACCCATAGTTTTGGCTAGTGATACCAACCTTACGACTGACGATAGAATGAAGACCATTGCTGACCTCGTACAGTCTTTTCCGTAGGTAATAACCAAGAAGTCAGGAAAGAGCGACGTCCTTTTGTATAAGCTTCATTTAAAGATGATACTCTTGTACAAGCCAAGTACCACACTGTTATCCACCAAAATTGCAGATTATGAAATCTATAGTAGACAATATGTTGAATGCTGGTGTTACTACGCGCTCTGTTTCAATCTACAGCACTCCTGCGATTTTATTCCATAAGAAAAGATTCCACTGAATTTAGTCTAGTTCACAATTTTCAGCCACAGAATCACAAAATTTATTTCGTTAAATTTCCACATTGCACTTTATAGAGCGTACTGCAAAACCTGGGTAAAGCGAAAATATTTTTGGTCATTGATGTTAATAGCATTCATCAGTGCCTCCTTCACCCTGACTGCCGTCAATATATGGCATTTTCCACACCGTGGGGTCAGTTACAATTTAACCGAATACCTTTGGAGATGAGGTTCAGTAGTCAGGCCCTGAGAAGGGTGCTGGAGAATGTGCTCAGTAACGTGAAGTTTATGTTCGTTTTTATTTTTATTAATGTTGCTATAGTCTACAGTTCGACATTTGAAGATTATTTGGTACATTGCGAGAGGTTCTCAATCGCACTTAGGCTGATAATTTGACAGTCAACCCTACAAAAACTTAATTTGGATCAAATTTTTAGGTTATGTCATCATTCAAGGCAAGTTGGTGATGGATCCCGACAAAATTGCACCTATTTTTAATTTTCCTTACTGCAAAAACCTGAAGGGGTTCAGCATTTTCTGGGTTTTTTGTATTATGATGCTCGCTTTTTAACCAACTTCGCCTTTGTGTGCGCGCCCTTTAACTGTTTGCAGAAGAAAAATTCGGAGTTTCTCTGGAGCGAAGAACAAGCGAAGGCCTTTGTCTCCCTTTAGGGACTATTGACTTCACCTCCTATCTTAATCTTGCCCGACTTTTAAAAATTGGTTCGCCCTCCTGGTAGGTTCTTCTTATATCACACCAGCGGAGGTTTTAGGACACTTTATGATAGTGTGTTGTATCCTATTTCCCTACTAGTCGGAACCTTTTAGAGTCTGAGAAGTGCCTAGGTATGTACGAATAAGAGGTTCTGACTTGTCTATTTGTCATTGAGAAGTTTGAATCATACCTTGATTTCAATGTATTCGGTTTATTCATGGACAATCAAACACTGTGTTCGTTGTTCAATCACCCACACCAACTGGGAACGCTAGGCCGATGGATTTTGAGATTATTACGTTTTTGCTTCAAGATAACCACCTTGAGAAATGCGAAAATGTCACCGACACCCTCTCCCGGATGTTCATCCAGGAGTTGTTTGAGGTTAGTGAGCCCCCAACGTAATCAGTCTGTTAATATTGCTGCCTGGAACATTTTGGCGTGGCCCGAATAGCACAATACGTAATTTCGAGCGGTCGTGCCATTATTGTCAGATTTCGAAGTCTCCACACTGTGCCAAGACAGGGTTGTAAAGCGCTGACCCACCTGTTGCCACTCGGCATGTGCTCCACATAAAGATTTTCGGCCCTTTGACTCAATCCCGAAGGGGTAATAACTGCTTTCTAGTAGTACTGGATGTTTTACATCATAATTAGTTCATAATTTTTTTATCACTCAGGAACAAGAAAGCCTTTTCTATTGTGAGGGACTTAAGGGATCATGTTGGGAAGATTTTCAGCGCTCCGTCCATGCTGGTGACCGTTAACAGCCATTATTTTAAGACCGTCTTGTATAGAATTATGCACTTCAAATGGGCTATTCAAACCATTTACAGGAGCGCCTATTTTCTACAAGGCAATCAGAATGTGTTAACAAAATCATTAAGAATTTACTGATTTTTTCTATAGGGAAAACCAGATGCTTTGGGACAGTGAACTTGTATTCATAAAATGTAAGACTTAAGTCCACCACCCACTCAGCCATGGGTTACCCTTGGTCTGTCTCATTTTTAGGCCGGGCACTTACCAACCCTTGCTGAATCAGTGGGGCCTGTCACCTCTGGACTCCTCTCTAGATGGTGTCTCCCTGGTCGCTGTGTTGGATAATGTGTCGTGTAATTTGGAGAAGTCGCATGAGTGTGATCCTAAACATTAAAACGCGTCCATAAAAGCCCAAGATTTGGACCTAGTTGTTTGCCGAAACTTTACACTACCATCTTTAGCTGATAAACTTAATTCAAAGTTGATACTGCCTCACAGTGATCCTTTTAGGATTTGCAGATTTTTTGGGGGCGAGCAAAGACATTCTTGGTATGTTAAAATGTAAGGGAAAGTTACAAAAAGCCCACATTACACATCTAAAGACATAAGTATTGTCCATAGATGCTATTGCTGTGTGAAGCTGTTTGGCTGTAGTTAGTATTTTCACAGCCATGCATGTGTCCACTTGTTTCCCATCCCGAGGCGGAGCGCCCTGAAGAACAATAGAGTCCCGATCTGCTGCTCTTCGGCCGAAGAGTTCGGTCCCGGTGCGCCTGCCCCCAGCTGACCTGCCCTGTTCTCACTGCCTTCTGCTGCCGAGGCAGCGCCTCCATGTTCTGTCGCAGCTCTGCTCGGCTCGGCGTGCAGTGTCTCTGATGGCTTCCAGCTGCACTCCGGCCCTCGTCCCGGTGACGTCACGGAGCTGCTGGCGGCCAGCTGTGCTCCTGCCCCTGCGTGCACGCCACCCGCTTGGCAGGAGTGTTGTGCGAGTAGCCGCTGCCCTGTTTCATACTTCTCTTCTAGCCGTCGGCATTACTTGCCTGTCTGCAGTGTGAACTTGTGTTACCTGCACGTGACACTTTGTTTCAATTTTCAATACTGAAAAAATTTGCTATTCATTTTTTTTTGTTCATGTTTTCTTTTGGGACTGGCTGGTTTGAACTACTTGCCAACATCAATATTTCCTTGGGCACGGACAGATTGTCAGGAGAGTTTAAACGGTGGTAACTATTCATTCGAATTTTCGCCTGGGTTATGCGCAGTCTCTCCCTTAAAGCAACCCAACCTGTCCGCAACACTTGTTCAGTTCTTTTTAATATCTTCCTCTCTCGCGCCTTTGCGCTGTCACACTGCAAGCTATAGCAGGGCATGAGGTTAAAATCCTTGTTGTTCTCATACTCTGGGGTAGTACTTAGTCTCTGTTGTGCCATAACATGGTCACAGAAGCATGAACTGTACTTGCATTATTATCTGTGATATTAATTTGAATTTTAATGGAATATGAACATTTGACAGTTCCACCAGTCAGTGACCTATGACCATAGAGCCACAATTGATATTTTTATTTCCCTTAGAGCATGATAACTATGCTACATTTGCATATAAACAAATTGTTTTGTGTTGACCATATAAGTAGTATAGTTTGGCCGGTACTAGATCAGGATGCAGGTAGTGGAGCCGAGAGCCGGCTCCGCCATCTTGGATTGTGACGTCACGGCGGCCATCTTGGATTGTGACGTCACGGCGGCCATCTTGGATTGTGACGTCACGGCGGCCATCTTGGATAAGCGTAACATGACACTTTTTCGTGCGTGCAGTCAGCGTAATGGGACACAGTGTAACGGGACACAGCGTAACGGTACATAACGTAACGGGACAAGTATATCACGGCGTCCATTTTGTATGACGTCATTGTGTGTTCTCGAAAATTCCGGTGATGTGTTTTCCGCCATTTTGTATTATGACGTCACCGTTGCAATTTTCGTTACGGCCGCCATCTTTAACTTTTTTATTTATTATCCGATTTTAACGATTTTTTTTAAATTTATAAAAAAATTCACTTAATATAAATTTAATAAATTATTTATAAAAAAATTACATAAACGACACGGAGTTCGGAGTCCTCGGTTCGAACCCGACAGAGGCAAAAAAAAAATAAAAGTGGCGACCGATCCAACCCTCACAGTGGACGCAGGCAGACTGACCCCCACCACTTATGTCAATGCACATATACCATCAGGTAGTATGACATCATGTCCGCCATCTTGAAATTCGGACGCCATCTTGAAAATCTTTATTTATTATCCGATTTTAATGAAAAAAATTCCAAAATTCATCAAAAAATTAACGTATTTGAATTCTGTTTGATTATATCGATGCACGTCCTTGGTTCGATTCCCGACGAGAGTAAACAGTCGATCCTTCCTCCATGAAAGCTACCTAGACTGATCTACCACCACCAATACCAAAGTATATACCGTCAACTGGTACGACATCATGTCCGCCATCTTGTCTTCATCTTCTGGAGACCGCCATCTTGTTTTCGTATGCTAGAGTGTGCCGATACCATGTAGTATAATTATCTGGTCACCACACCTTTGACCTTGACCTTGAAATTTGACCTTGACCTTGAAATTTGACCTTGACCTTGAAATTTGAACTTGACCTTGACCTTGAAATTTGACCTTGACCTTGAAATTTGACCTTGACCTTGAAATTTGACCTTGACCTTGAAATTTGACCTTGACCTTGAAATTTGACCTTGACCTTGAAATTTGACCTTGACTTTGAAATTTGACCTTGACCTTGAAATTTGACCTTGACCTTGAAATTTGACCTTGACCTTGAAATTAGACCTTGACCTTGAAATTTGACCTTGAAATTTGACCTTGACCTTGAAATTAGACCTTGACCTTGAAATTTGACCTTCACCTTGAAATTTGACCTTGACCTTTAAATTTGACTTTAACCTTGAAATTTTACTTTGTCCTTGTCAACCATCATGGACCCGACATTTAATGTTCAGTACATGCTACCAGGAGCGACCAACTGCTGGAGTACGTCATCTTGTGTGTGTACTCATATTATAGAGTACATTTACATCTGGTTAATTTTATGTTAACCTGCTACAGTGCAGTAATCATTTATTACCGAGGTGCCCACCGCCATCTTGAAATTCGGACGCCATCTTGAAATCATGTAATAATGTAGCTAGAAAAGCGGGAAAAAATCCAAAATTCATCAAAAAAATCACTCATTAACTTACAAATCGAATCGATGGATCCCTGTCCACGGTTAGATTCTTGACCAGAGACAGTTGTAACTAATTATTAAATAAATGTTAGGTTCTGTTTTCCATTACCTTTCGCGGAGTTTATTAATCATTCACTCTACGAAAATCAACTCAAGTCAATATACCGGACCAACGAATTAAATCAGTGCCGATTAGCCTATTATGAAAGTCTAATTTTTCATTAATCTGAATAACATATAAGCCGTTCATGTACAAAGCCACACATATAGATCAATTGCCTTCAGTCCATGAGACCGAGTCATGTCATTATCAGACGTATAGGCTAGTCATTTCAGGACCACATGACCTTCGTAATCCATCGTGACATTTTTATACATTCTAAAGGACCAAGTAACCTTGTAAAATATTTTAGTAACACCAAGAGGTGATAAACTAGTAAATATTCAATCACTACATTTTGTACTACGCGCAATCAACAAAAAAGGAAGCACCAACAACGAAAAGACAGCACCACCAACGAAAAGGCAACACATTTGGAAGCACCGACTACGAAAAGGCAGCACATTTGGAAGCACCGACAACGAAAAGGCAGCACATTTGGAAGCACCGACAACGAAAAGGCAGCACCGACAACGAAAAGGCAGCACCGACAACGAAAAGGCAGCACATTTGGAAGCACCGACAACGAAAAGGCAGCACCGACAACGAAAAGGCAGCACATTTGGAAGCACCGACAACGAAAAGGCAGCAGCGACAACGAAAAGGCAGCACATTTGGAAGCACCGACAACGAAAAGGCAGCACCGACAACGAAAAGGCAGCACATTTGGAAGCACCGACAACGAAAAGGCAGCACATTTGGAAGCACCGACAAAGAAAAGGCAGCACCGCCAACGAAAAGGAAGCACATTTGGAAGCACCGACAAAGAAAAGGCAGCACCGCCAACGAAAAGGAAGCACATTTGGAAGCACCGACAACGAAAAGGCAGCACCGCCAAAGAAAAGACAGCACATTTGGAAGCACCGAAAACGAAAAGGAAGCACCATCAACGAAAAGGCCGCACCGCCAACGAAAAGGAAGCACATTTGGAAGCACCGGCAAAGAAAAGGCAGCACCGCCCATGAAAAGGAAGCACATTTGGAAGCACCGATAAAGAAAAGGCAGCACCGCCAACGAAAAGGAAGCACATTTGGAAGCGCCGACAACGAAAAGGCAGCACCATCGACGAAAAGGAAGCACATTAATTTGTCATTGACTGCAATATTCATTGGTTCCAATATTCATTGGCTCCAATATTCATTGGCTCCAATATTCAATGGCTCCAATATTCATTGACTCCAATATTCATTGGCTCCATCAGTCATTGACACCTACAGTCTTTTGGTTCCAAAAGTCTTTTGGCCCCAAATATATTAGGCTAGAATTCTTCGAGTCTAAGAGACTATGAGACCACATGGCTACGAGTCTAAAATGATCTAGCTGGTTACGAGTTATACATGGCTTGCGAGGCTACAGAGCTACGAAGTTTCTAGTACACAGGTTTACATGACTGCGAGGATACAGGACTACAAGTCTGCAAGAGTACTTGACTACGAAGGTACTCGTCTACATGACTCCAGTTACCGCATCTGTCTTCGACAGAATTTTCTCTTTTGCTCCAACTGCTCCATCAGCATTATGTTATAAGATTACAAGGCCTCTTGCTTACGTAGCTTCAAGTCTACGAGCCTCCAATGCATCATGACTACGAGACTACGAGTCATGATGTATTGGAGCCTCGTAGACTTGAAGCTACGTAAGCAAGTAGCTTTGTAATCTTATAACATAATGCTGATGGCGTAGATGTAGCAAAAGAGAAAATTCCATCGAAGACAGATGTGTCAATTGGAGCCTTGTAGACGAGTAGCTTCCAGTGGCGTCTCGTCAGGGCAAGCAAGGCAAGCAGTGCTTGTCCAGGCAGTTTCCAGACATTGTATTTTTTAAATAAATATTTTATTCAGAATAGTATTTTACTTTGGCTCGTGCCGTTAGGTGTATGTGTTTTTTACACTATCTTCTTGGGACCCAGTACTGTGCGCTGTGCGCTATAAGAAAAGAACTCGTTGACACACAAAACATGCTGTTTTAGAAGCGTTGCTAGGTTTAGAAGCGCTGGTAGGACCGCTTTCAGCAGGAAGGCTGCCGCAGTAGTTTCCTTTCGGAAGGGGTAGGGGGGGGGGGGTGGCATGGTACAAAGGTTCAGGGAGGGGATTGGCTGTAAAAAATTTTTTTTCCTAGCCTACGTTAATTCTAAGTGTGTAGGGAAGGGTCCAGGTTAGGGGAGGACCTAAGTGTGTCTCAGGCCGAAGCCTATACACTCTACCATGCGGGTTTTTAACCATGCAGGACAAGGGCGCGTGCATCGTGTGCTTATTGGGGTTTACTGACCAGCCATGGCTGCGATTGGCGCCTTGACTGACGCCCCATTGGTCGCCTAGCTTAAAGCTAGCTAATGTGACTCAGGTAAAACCTGCATAGACACAGGGAAAACCCTGGGCCGGTTCATGCGGGGATCAATTAACATACATTACGCAAGCAGGTAACTACTGGACAAGAGGAAGAAGGGTCCAGGTAAGAAGAGTTGGAGGGGCTGAAAAATCAACCTTGGTGGAGTTGGGAGCTTGGGCCTTGCGGCCCGCATTTAAGTTGGGAGCTCCTGGGTTATTATTAGCCAGGGGCGCATGCGCCCCCAGGGGCGGGCGACTTCACGTCAGTCCAGCCACAGCTGCCCAGGCAGCCACAGTTAAATCAGAAGTGGGCAGACGAGCCAGTAAACCGGCTCGAACTGCTGGCTCTCGGAGCGAAAGGCAGCCTGACGTTGCGCCATCTTCATCTTCCTTCTTCAGGTCAACAGCAGTACTTCTCAAGCCAGGGTGGGGGGAGGGACCCAACCTCGCCACCCAAAATCCCCGAGACGGTTGAAGGTCGCGCCGCTCGAGGCTACTGCTGCCACACCTACAGCAGCCCCAGCTGGAGGTTCCTGATGTCTTCCTTCAGAGTTCCGATGCATTTCAATTCCGTTGCGCGCGCAGCAGTTCACAGCTCCGCAAGTTCCAGCCCGCAGTTCGTCTACACTTCGCATCCAGGGCACATTGAGCTCCCCTGCGGGCCTTCGCCGACGAAGCTGCTTCCTGCCACGCGCCGAGCTGCATTCAGGCTACCTTTCACACCGACAGCCGTAATAACGACTCCACAGGCCGGCCATTGGTCCGCGGACTGCTATTGGTTATTCGCAGCCGCCCCAGCGAGATTGCAACTCTCGGGCTGGGCTCCCGTATCCGCCACCCGCGGGACGCGGTCGGTAGCAGTTGGCGCTGCTAGGCCGCCCCCAGCACGCACACAAAACCAACACGCACTGCCAGCCTTCGGTTACCCAATAGGTCGCAGGGAACTCCCAGCCAACAGCCCGCGAGAGAGATGCGCACGCCCCGAGAGACGACCACCGACGGCTGTAAAAACACGTGGTAGAAGCTACGAAGGTAGTGCTTTCTTGCCGAACTAAAGCAAACATGGCCGAAGCAGGCGGTGGAATTCTTCCGCCGACTGCTTCGGCTATGTCCGCTACAGTTCGGCAGGGCAGGTGGCGAGGTCGCGTTTCAGTCGGCGGTCGTCTCTCGGGGCGTGCGCATCTCTCTCGCGGGCTGTTGGCTGGGAGTTCCCTGCGCCCTATTGGGTAACCGAAGGCTGGCAGTGCGTGGGGGATTTGTGGGCGTACTGGGGGCGGCCTAGCAGCGCCAACTGCTACCGACCGCGTCCCGCGGGTGGCGGATACGGGAGCCCAGCTCGAGAGTTGCAATCTCTCTGGGGTGACTGTGAATAACCAATAGCAGTCCGCGGACCAATGGCCGGCCTGTGGAGTCGTTATTACGGCTATCGGGGTGAAAGGTAGCCTGAATGCAGCTCGGCGCGTGGCAGAAATCAGTTCCGTCGGCGAAGGCACCGCAGGGGAGCTCGATGTGCCCTAGATGCGAAGTGTAGACGAACTGCGGGCTGGAAATTGCGGAGCTGTGAACTGCCGCGCGCGCAACGGAACTGAACATCATCGTAACTCTGAAGGAAAAGATGAAGGAAGATGAAGATGGCGCAATGTCAGGCTGCCTTTCGCCCCGTGCGCCCGCAGTTCGAGCCGGTTTACTGGCTCGTCTGCCCACATCTGCCTGGGCAGCTGGGCTGGGCTGACGAGTGAAGTCGCCCGCCCCTGGGGGCGCAAGCGTCTCTGGTTAATAATAACCCAGGAGTACCCAACATTTAAATGCGGGCCGCAAGGCCCAAGCACCCAACACCAGCATGGTTGATTTTTCAGCCCCTCCAACTCTTCTTACCTGGACCCTTCTTCCCTCTTGTCCAGTAGTTACCTGCTTGCTTAATGCATGATATTTGATCCCCGCATGAACCGGCCCAGGGTTTTCCCTGTGTCTATGCAGGTTTTACCTGGGTCACATTAGCTAGCTTTTAAGCTAAGCGACCAATGGGGCGTCAGTCATGGCGCCAATCGCAGCCATGGCTGGCCAGTAAACCCCAATAGCACACGATGCACGCGCCCTTGTCCTGCATGGTTAAAAACCCGCATGGTAGAGTGTATAGGCTTCGGCCTGAGACCCTGGACCCTCCCCTTACACACTTAGAATAATTTAGGCTAGGAAAAAAAATCGTGGCGTTTCAGGAATAATTGACGTGACAGTTTCTTGGTACACGTACCAGTTAACAGAGTTACTGATCACGTATGAAGATAATTTATTTTGTGTTGGTACGAAAAATACCAAGATTTAATTTTTACTATTCTAGTACATTTTTATGAGGTTCTTCTCTTTATTTTAAGTATGTACTTACTTTGCCATGTGTTGTCTGTTTATATATTTTGTACCAGATATCGATGATACTACACTCCCACTTAGTATATAAGTAATGTAGAGTAGGTATTTTACTATCAGAATAATGAAATTCAAACATTATTTTTTTAAAATAATTTATTTGAAAAAAGTCAATTTTTCTACCTGTGGAATAGTCAATGTTCAGTTAAGAAAACTACTTAAATAGCACCATTTTGTACCTTGAAATCCATATTTTCCCGGGGGAGGGCCCCCGGACCCCCCCCCCCCCCCCCCAAATTATGTTTTGATGTGAACGGAGTTGTTGCTTCCCCTCATGTAAACCTCACGCCTCGCCACTGGTAGCTTCGTAGTCAAGAACTCATGCAAACTTGTATTCCTGTATCCACGCAGTCACGTAAACTCGTTTTCTAGAGGCTTCGTAGCTCTGTAGCCTCACAGTCTCGTAAACATGAAGATTCGTAGTCACGTAATCTCGTAACCTCATGACTCGAAGTCGCGTAGTCATGAAGTCTTAGGACCTCGTAGAATTGAAGCTACGTATCCAAGTATCCTCGTAGACTTGAAGCTACATAAGCAAGCGGCCTTGTAATCTTATAACATAATGCTGGTGGTGCAGTTGGAGCAAAAGAGAAAATTCTGACGAAAACAGATGCTGTAATTGTAGCCTTGTAGACGAGTAGCTTCGTAGTCAAGTACTCATGCAGACTGGTAGTCCTGTATCCTCACAGTCACGTAAACCTGTGTACTAGAGGCTTCGTAGCTCTCTAGCCTCGCAGTCTCGTAAACTTGAAGATTCGTAGTCACGTAGTCTCGTAACCTCATGGCTCGTAGTCGCGTAGCCAGGATGTCTTGGGACCCCGTAGAATTGTAGCCTCGCAGTCTCGTAACCATGCGTTCTGGAAGCTTCGTAGTCCTATAGCCTCGCGATCACGTAACCTAGAAGACTCGCAATCGCATAGACTCGTAAGCTCATGGCTCGTAGTCTCGTAGTCATGATGCATTGGAGGCTCGTAGACTTGAAGCTACGTAAGCAAGAGGCCTTGTAATCTTATAACATAATGCTGATGGAGCAGTTGGAGCAAAAGAGAAAATTCTGTCGAAGACAGATGCGGTAACTGGAGTCATGTAGACGAGTACCTTCGTAGTCAAGTACTCTTGCAGACTTGTAGTCCTGTATCCTCGCAGTCATGTAAACCTGTGTACTAGAAACTTCGTAGCTCTGTAGCCTCGCAAGCCATGTATAACTCGTAACCAGCTAGATCATTTTAGACTCGTAGCCATGTGGTCTCATAGTCTCTTAGACTCGAAGAATTCTAGCCTAATATATTTGGGGCCAAAAGACTTTTGGAACCAAAAGACTGTAGGTGTCAATGACTGATGGAGCCAATGAATATTGGAGTCAATGAATATTGGAGCCATTGAATATTGGAGCCAATGAATATTGGAGCCAATGAATATTGGAACCAATGAATATTGCAGTCAATGACAAATTAATGTGCTTCCTTTTCGTCGATGGTGCTGCCTTTTCGTTGTCGGCGCTTCCAAATGTGCTTCCTTTTCGTTGGCGGTGCTGCCTTTTCTTTATCGGTGCTTCCAAATGTGCTTCCTTTTCGTGGGCGGTGCTGCCTTTTCTTTGCCGGTGCTTCCAAATGTGCTTCCTTTTCGTTGGCGGTGCGGCCTTTTCGTTGATGGTGCTTCCTTTTCGTTGTCGGTGCTTCCAAATGTGCTGTCTTTTCTTTGGCGGTGCTGCCTTTTCGTTGTCGGTGCTTCCAAATGTGCTTCCTTTTCGTTGGCGGTGCTGCCTTTTCTTTGTCGGTGCTTCCAAATGTGCTTCCTTTTCGTTGGCGGTGCTGCCTTTTCTTTGTCGGTGCTTCCAAATGTGCTGCCTTTTCGTTGTCGGTGCTGCCTTTTCGTTGTCGGTGCTTCCAAATGTGCTGCCTTTTCGTTGTCGGTGCTTCCAAATGTGCTGCCTTTTCGTTGTCGCTGCTGCCTTTTCGTTGTCGGTGCTTCCAAATGTGCTGCCTTTTCGTTGTCGGTGCTTCCAAATGTGCTGCCTTTTCGTTGTCGGTGCTGCCTTTTCGTTGTCGGTGCTTCCAAATGTGCTGCCTTTTCGTTGTCGGTGCTTCCAAATGTGCTGCCTTTTCGTAGTCGGTGCTTCCAAATGTGTTGCCTTTTCGTTGGTGGTGCTGTCTTTTCGTTGTTGGTGCTTCCTTTTTTGTTGATTGCGCGTAGTACAACATGTAGTGATTGAATATTTACTAGTTTATCACCTCTTGGTGTTACTAAAATATTTTACAAGGTTACTTGGTCCTTTAGAATGTATAAAAATGTCACGATGGATTACGAAGGTCATGTGGTCCTGAAATGACTAGCCTATACGTCTGATAATGACATGACTCGGTCTCATGGACTGAAGGCAATTGATATATATGTGTGGCTTTGTACATGAACGGCTTATATGTTATTCAGATTAATGAAAAATTAGACTTTCATAATAGGCTAATCGGCACTGATTTAATTCGTTGGTCCGGTATATTGACTTGAGTTGATTTTCGTAGAGTGAATGATTAATAAACTCCGCGAAAGGTAATGGAAAACAGAACCTAACATTTATTTAATAATTAGTTACAACTGTCTCTGGTCAAGAATCTAACCGTGGACAGGGATCCATCGATTCGATTTGTAAGTTAATGAGTGATTTTTTTGATGAATTTTGGATTTTTTCCCGCTTTTCTAGCTACATTATTACATGATTTCAAGATGGCGTCCGAATTTCAAGATGGCGGTGGGCACCTCGGTAATAAATGATTACTGCACTGTAGCAGGTTAACATAAAATTAACCAGATGTAAATGTACTCTATAATATGAGTACACACACAAGATGACGTACTCCAGCAGTTGGTCGCTCCTGGTAGCATGTACTGAACATTAAATGTCGGGTCCATGATGGTTGACAAGGACAAAGTAAAATTTCAAGGTTAAAGTCAAATTTAAAGGTCAAGGTCAAATTTCAAGGTCAAGGTCAAATTTCAAGGCCAAGGTCAAATTTCAAGGTCAAATTTCAAGGTCAAGGTCAAATTTCAAGGTCAAGGTCAAATTTCAAGGTCAAGGTCAAATTTCAAGGTCAAGGTCAAATTTCAAGGTCAAATTTCAAGGTCAAGGTCAAATTTCAAGGTCAAATTTCAAGGTCAAGGTCAAATTTCAAGGTCAAGGTCAAATTTCAAGGTCAAGGTCAAATTTCAAGGTCAAGGTCAAATTTCAAGGTCAAGGTCAAAGGTGTGGTGACCAGATAATTATACTACATGGTATCGGCACACTCTAGCATACGAAAACAAGATGGCGGTCTCCAGCAGATGAAGACAAGATGGCGGACATGATGTCATACCAGTTGACGGTATATACTTTGGTATTGGTGGTGGTAGATCAGTCTAGGTAGCTTTCATGGAGGAAGGATCGACTGTTTACTCTCGTCGGGAATCGAACCAAGGACGTGCATCGATATAATCAAACAGAATTCAAATACGTTAATTTTTTGATGAATTTTGGAATTTTTTTCATTAAAATCGGATAATAAATAAAGATTTTCAAGATGGCGTCCGAATTTCAAGATGGCGGACATGATGTCATACTACCTGATGGTATATGTGCATTGACATAAGTGGTGGGGGTCAGTCTGCCTGCGTCCACTGTGAGGGTTGGATCGGTCGCCATTTTTATTTTTTTTTTGCCTCTGTCGGGTTCGAACCGAGGACTCCGAACTCCGTGTCGTTTATGTAATTTTTTTATAAATAATTTATTAAATTTATATTAAGTGAATTTTTTTATAAATTAAAAAAAAAATCGTTAAAATCGGATAATAAATAAAAAAGTTAAAGATGGCGGCCGTAACGAAAATTGCAACGGTGACGTCATAATTCAAAATGGCGGAAAACACATCACCGGAATTTTCGAGAACACACAATGACGTCATACAAAATGGACGCCGTGATATACTTGTCCCGTTACGTTATGTCCCGTTACGCTGTGTCCCGTTACGCTGGCTGCACGCACGAAAAAGTGTCACGTTACGCTTATCCAAGATGGCCGCCGTGACGTCACAATCCAAGATGGCCGCCGTGACGTCACAATCCAAGATGGCGGAGCCGGCTCTCGGCTCCACTACCTGCATCCTGATCTAGTACCGGCCAAACTATACTACTCATATACTAATGAAATTGTTTGATATTAGAAACTTATTCTATGTATTATTGTTAGGTAATGTGAAATATATAGTTTATGTATGTTACTAGTTTATGCTGTAGTTTAACACTTTGGACCTATCAAGACACAGCATGTAATAATTAAGAAAATTTAAAATGGAACAATGTCAGTATGGAACTACTACGATGATCTATCTTCTATAATATAAGGAATATGTGTGAATGACTTGAAGGTGATCTATTTAATTCAGTCACTTGTATTTTTTTACAGACATAAAAAGCAAATTGTTGATCAAGAAATTATAATGATTGTCCTAAAAGGGATTATTGTACATTGAAGTGAATAACATAAAGAAGAGTCACAAATAGTTCTAAAACATCTAGTTTTTAGTATACATCATTTCTAGTGATACTATTTAAATATCAAGTTCAATACTTACAAAACACACAAAATTACATGACTTGATTTAAGTTAACTCAAAATAACTATAAATATTGGTGATGACTGTTAGACATTTCAAGCATAACTCTTGAACTGTAAGACTTGTGAGGAATTCTCATGCAATTCCACTGGCTGAAAAACTTGATGATTTTTATTTAAAGAAATATATTAAATTCCTTTTCTGTACTATTATTAATTTGACACATATTGATGATAACACATTATATTTTGTAAAGACATTTGTTAGATGTGTTCTACATAACATTTCTGATGATTTAACAAGATATAAGTTAGTACAGTCTGGATGCTCTACTTTTATTTCTTGTTATATTTGTGTTTCATGATATAAAGAGTAATGTTAGTCATAATATACAGACAGAATATTGGGTTTTGGGTGCAGTATGTATGTTCCACGGCACACAAAACTGCCAACTACAGTTAAACTGCAAGAAAACCAGTGTTCAAAGTCTATCCAAAAATAGTTTGATTCAGTAGTAAATTGTGTAGATTCCAGACTTAAATACAAAAACATTTCTATAAGAACACATTTTTGCATAATCCCTTCTGTTTAATAATAAATCATTTTTATAAAACACTATTACAATTAGAAGTAAAAAGCACTGAATACATTCTATTATTTGATTGTAGTTATTTCCAAACAAACCATATAAAATTTTGCTGTGGTGTTCAAACCTTGCTACGTAATGTAAAATTGTTTGACTTTTGTTTTTAAAATCATTAGGTTTTTAATTTTTTATAATCAAGTATTTATAAATATTTGAAGACAATGATTGAATTTAACCGGTAGAAAAAAATTTTTCTTTGTGCTACACATTATTTCACATGTGTGTGTAATTTACTTTTAAGAGATAACAGTTTATAAAGTTTTTAGTTTTTGAAATATTTCTTTGTCATTCTTAGCGTGTATATATATTAGAGATAAGGTGGAACGGTGAAGTGTGAAACATAATATTTTCTCTAGGATGTTTACTTAAAATACCCAAAATTGTGGTAGATAAAACAGTGAAAACATTATGGTGGTAAATTTGCATATTCACTGACAGGTGAAAACAAATACGAGAATACGAATATGTGAAATTGAATTTTTTTTACAAATTTGCAAAATAAATGTGCAAATATGAATACAACTGTATTTATATTCACACCTGCAAATAGAGATTATCATGGACAAATGAATGACACCAACTTTGAAAAATGGCTGTCCGAACGTGTTCTACCAAACTTGCTGCCATCTTCTGCTGTATTAATAGATGAGTTATATCACGCCAATCAAGATAATAAACCACCTATAAAATACAGTACAAAAAATGGCTAAAACACAAAGGTGTGGAGTGTGATGAAAAAATGCTGAAATGTCTGTTAATGGAACTAGCAGAAAAACAAATACCAAAGGAAAAACTATTTTGGGTTGATTTATTATTAAAAAATGCAGGACATCACATCATTCGACTCCCACCGTGCATGTGTGAATTTAGCGCTATTGAATTAGCGTGGGCAAAGATAAAGAGGTGCATTCGGGAATGTAATACCGTGGGAGAGTTTTCCGCGCAAGCACTTCAGATGCACACGTTGGATGCTGGTAACGCCTTAACGAAGAATGACTGGACAGGCTACTGCAATCATGTTCATAAATTAGAAGATAAATACTGGAAGAGGAACTGCCTAATAGACATGGCAATGGACAAGTTATTAATAAATTTACACGAGTGTTGTTGATGAATTTCTTTCAACAAGTAACAGTGCAATGGACAACAGTGATGAAAATAGTGATAGTGACAGTGCTACATCGTGTTTGGCCAGCCTTTGTAAGAGCTGGTATCCATTTTTTAACTTACTGAGATCTGGTAATATTTTAATGTTTCCGCATCACCGAGAGGTACCATTTTGCCACTCTTGGTTTACGTGAGCTATGGATCAAACCAACACTGCCTTCACTGTGGTGAGTTTCCAAATTTGAGTTAAATTTTCTTTACAAGCATTTCATGGTGGAATTCTTAATGTCTCTTTAGATTGTGTTCAATATAACAACATGCCATCATTTGTAATTTCAAGTTTTCACAGATACACAATTAAATGCTGCGCTTTCATTACTGCGCTGCATATTTTTAAAACGCCTAATATACAGCCGGGCCGTGCCAAGTACCGTGCACGGTCCCTCGCTGCCGCTGCCGCTTCGTTCTGCTGATCCGTGCCGAGCAATGTTTGTTGTCGGAACTATGGGTTGCAGCTCGCTACTTCCGTGGTCCCTACAGCAAAAAACAACAGAGGGAAGGGATAGTACGTAAAAAAAACAGAGTGGATAAAGAGAGATATATTAACGGTGTTTGAGCTATCTGTAAAGGAAATACCACTTAGTGCAGGCAGTGGCAGATCCTACAGGGAGGATAAGGGGCTAAACTAGGTATACATTTCTTATTAAAAACTTATATTGGATAATATGGAGTTATCTGACAAAAATAGCATTAATTCAATAGTTTATGAGCTTCTGGATCTGCTACTAGTGCAGGCATATAATTCATAAGACTTGCACACTATGTAAGTAACGGAAGTGATGAGATTTGCAGGATGCACAAGTGTGGTAATCAACGTAAAAAAATAAAAGTGAAGTTTCAAAGCAAGAGTAATCATACAGGCACTAACAGCAACTATGGATGAAACCAGAATTATTTGTTAAGGGCATAGAAGAATAAGGAATGATGTACTTATATCAAAAATAGGTATTATTAATTGAACAGTTACCCAGAAATGAGATATAACCAACATAAATGTGAAAACAGTGTTTTTTTATAAGAACAGGTAACAATGCAAATAATTTACAAAGCTCAATTTCTGAAATGATAATCATTTTGTGTTTGTTGAAAAGTTGGCATTACAATGCAAACAGATCTAACCATAAAACTTTTTTTTCTTTTTTTTAAACAATGTAGCCTATGTAAGAGTATATCCATATATGTGATTTAGATCCATATTTGGGGTAACTGTTCAATTCTATAATACTGCTAGTAACAAGATAGAGCTATTATTTTAGATACAAAAAAAAGAACAACATTAACAATTAATTTTTTATATTCAAATCCAAACATATGCCCATTTCATTACACAAAATCTATAAGTAAATAATTCAGATATATCTTCATATTCTCAAGACCATTTACTGCATAACTAGCCTATAAAGCATATATAAAAACATTTAACAATCACATTTTTTTACGTATACATTACAAATCACATACACATATTTTCTACAATATTGTAAAGTTAATATATTAAAGTAAATAATAAAGAATTATACATTTAAAATCAATGTTGGTACAAACAATTACTACAAAACCACAAAAACATATCACTAGAAATAATTCAAATAACATGACAAGATTAATATCCCTGCCAAATTTTGTGACAAAAAAGTGATTGCATAACCATGGTGGCCACTCACAGTCACCAAAAATATTCCCTGATTTTTCCCTGATTTCCCTGATTAAAAATTCAAAATTTCCCTGATATTTACAATTACAAAAAAAAACATACTTTTGATGAAAAATATATTATAGAAAGAGATTACTCATATCTTAGCACCCTGCTGTATTTTCTTCATTATATACATACGGAAGTTCGTTAAATAACAAATACATTTTAAATATGTCACTTTACATTATAGCGTCCCGTTCAATGACATGCAGTCTGTGTTTTGTTTTATGTAATGGGGTATTTCAGTGGCGAGTGCTCAAACATTTTTTCACACAACTTTTGATAACTGTTCTTTAATTCATTTTTGAAGTGTAACATTTCTAGTTGTGAAACAACTAATTGATGAATCTTCACTGCATTACAATCAGTACTCCCATCTGTAGCTAAAGCAAATGGTCCACTTACTAAAGATTCAACAGTTTCAATTTAGTTTCACCAGCCATATACTCCACTAAATCAGATGTTTTTGCTCTCGCACAGCTGTATTTCTGTGCAATTTTTGAGTCCGGAAACATAGCTCTATACAAATTATCCGAATGATCGGCTACTGCTATCGGTAAATTGTGTTCTACCAAAAAACTTGTAAACAATAACTCTGCGTTTGTTACTTTCGTTTCTTCAGATGTAGCGAAAAACGACGATATAGATTTATTGCTCGTCACGGCTTTAAAATGTTCTGCATGTTTCTTTGATTCAATATGCCGTCCTCAGTCATCCCTTCCACCATGCGCAATCGAAAAGTCACACGTGCATACATTACAAAAAGCGTGGCGTTCAAAAACATTTGAAGATGACAAGCATGGCCATTATTTTATATAGTTTGGTCGAAAGTTCTGAAGAATAACGTTCTTTTTTTTTTTGACCCAGATACACATTGTTCTGTCACACGCTTCATTTCTACAACCGGCACTGAAGAACACAACACTATCGAACAACATAAAAAGGTTTCTCGTCTGTACACACGACAAAAACACTTTGATGAAAAAAAAGGCTTTCAAGAAAGTAAATAACACAAGACAGGTTAGCCAAAGTACCGTACAAAAATTATCGTGATGTAAGTAGCTAACAGACGAAAAGTCCGAGAATATGTACTAGTTGTATCGTACAACGGACGTAATACCGTACCATTTCTATTACAAACCACAACAATTAATCTACTTATTTCGACAGTACATGCGCACATTTATCAGTTCCGTTATCTGCGCAACCACCTGATGTATTCGAACTGCGTTCACGAAACACGCACACCAGAAACGGAATTTTTTTTCCGTTACCCAGCAGCAAAAAGCCTCGTTTCCGTAATAAACCAGCGATGTTCCGTAATTCCGTAATATTGTGTTAAATCCGTAATAATTACGGAAAATCCGTAATGGTTGGCAGGGAAATATACATGACACAAAAAATTCCCGGTTATTAAAAAAATTCCCTGAAATTTCCCTGATAATTCCCGATCAACATGATTTCCCTGATAAATCCCGGTTTTCCCGGTTTTCCCGGTGAGTGGCCACCCTGATAACCTAAAACAAAGGTAAAAAAAATAATGATTTAAATTTTTAAATCTAAAAGTATAGAAACAAAATCAAACTTATTTCAACATATGGCCCCCCATTGCTTTAAAGGGATCTAAGGAAGTATTCAAGTAATAATTTCTTATCATGTTATCATTATATTCATAAAATAAACTAGGAAAATGTAAATTGTGGGAGATTATTACAATGTTACCCCACACTAAAACATGATTTCTTCTACATTCTGCACATTACACTGTTTACATATTTACAAATTCTGTATTTTATGAAAATTGTTTTAATTATGTGCACATAATTATTCACGCAAACACTTCAGGTGGCAGAATCCCATAATTGCATAAGTTTAAAATTTTGAAACTTGCAACCAACCTCTAAAAAGGAACGAGTTATACTGCAGATGGGCTTCAAAAACACACCCTTGCCATGTAGCTATTATGCTAACAATCACTGTGTAGAATAGTTTGTGCATATCAGTCTCTTATTTAAAGATATATTTCAAATCATAAAGCAAGGCATATTTTTAAAAATGTTTTGTAATGTAAATTTGGTATTCATTTTCAATATTGTTATATTTTTTGCAATAAAAGATTTTAACATTTGTATTCTGCTTTCATGTAAGTTCGGTTAGGTGTTTTTGCAGTGCTTTGAAGCTGATTATAAATTTTATCAATAAAATTTTCATACAGAATTATTTAGTTTTTACCCAACATTAGGCTCATAGTGTTATTTTTTTTTTCTTCACAGCCATTGTGGTTTATCACCTGACATTCCTTCTATATTCTCTATTGAATAAAACAATAAGAGACACTACAAGATTTTGTAATCAGATTATCTCTTAATTGGATATAGAGATTTCCCATATCATTTGCTAATTTGTGCCCTATAGCAAAGATTTCCAGACTTATTTTATAGTTTCCAAATGAATTGCAAAGTTGCCACTTTAGAACTTATATTGCAAAAACTTTTTTACTGTCTGAATTTCATGCAATGTGGCATATGTGGGTTGGTTCTATCGATGCATGCATGTGTAGCTGACTACTGACAGTGACTGCTTACTGGCTTTGTAGCCAAACCAAACTGTCTCCAAGTAAACTTCATAACAGCCCATCCTCTATTAAGTACCAACATACTACCATGGTTCATGTTTTTTTTATATTGCATTTGTGCATTACCATATGTTGGTAGGATATTTACACAGAGGGTAAAATCAACTTTGATAAAAACATGCGTGCTTATACATTTGTGACATTCTGAGGGTCAATAGCATGATGTCAAAACCAATACTGTAATAATGTTTTTTCAAGGGAGTATTTACTAAGAAACACACTAAACATGAATTACATATTGCTGGTCACTGTAAATATTTCATCATGCTTGATACTATGCTGTTAAGTCAACACATAAAAAATTTCCTCTTTGTAAAGTACTTGGAAAGAGTTTCCTTTATGTTCAATTTTTCAATGTCTAGCTTTGTATTTGCTTTTTACATTGCTGAGCACAAAATCTAACATGAAATACTAGAGATGCTTACAGGAAAAAAACTAAAAGTGCAAGATGAAAAAATAGGTGTTACCAAAGGACACATTATAAAAAAACACATAAAATAGGAGTTATTCGTTGCATTTTTTTAAGTACACTTAAATGCTTAGAATTATTACAGGCTGAAATAAAACAAAAAATTTAGTGAATAGGTTTAACAGTGATTAATCAATTAAAAAATGGCAGCAGAATATCCATCTCGAAAGAACACTTTATAACATACTTAATGACCTGTAATTCAATTTAATATAAATCACATGGCCAAATAATTATTTATGACACAATTACTGGTTAAAAAATTGATTCCCTATTCTTTACAGATGTCTAAATGGCAACTTTATGGCATTGTAAATAATATAAACTGAATCCTCAAATACACAATGAAGACTACATAAACTTATGAATTAGTTTGAATTCTTAGTCATACCATTGTTTAACTCTCCACAAAAATTGGTTCAATTTCTTGCTATGTGAATGTAGTGACTTATCATCTAAAGATATCAAGGATTCTGTAGATAAAACATATTACTTAATGTTCAAAAACTAATATTTAAATGCCAGTCAGAATACAATAAACTTAAATGAAATCATGATCTATGTAAGTAAAATCATGTTTTTTCCAGAAGAGAGACATGCATGAAGTCTAGTTCCAATAAGTGCAAATTAATGAATTTACAAATTTTAACACCAGAAAATTGTTTCTTGAATATAAAGCAGTTTTAGTTAACAGCAGTCTTATTATACAAACTTTTTTTAAAAAACTGAAATTTTGTAACCAAAATTATTATACTTTATATAACCATGTCTCCTTCACAAGTTTTAGTGTTAGTTAATATTTGAGGGTTTTAACAAAATTTTATTATATTCCATATACTAAAAATATGCCTTATTTTCTAATGAGTAACATATAAGATGTAATACATTTATAGATAAAACAAATTTTTAACTTCCCACACACCGTTTCTAAAAATTCTATAATATCAGCATAGAACAATTTTTGAACATGAAAACAGTACATAACTACTTTTATCTACAAAACAGTTATCATAAATGTATAGTTACACAACCTCTGACATTTTCCATTTTCATATTCCCTATGCTTTTCCTCGCACAAATTAAAAATATTAAAATAAAACTGTTTCTAATATGTTTTTCCATAGTATAGGTTTTAAAAATTAATTAAATATAAACCATAGCTATAGAACTATAATTATACACAAAAGTTAAATCAGTCTATATCAAAACAAATTAAATTTTTATATAAAGAGTTATGCTTTAAAACACAGTAAATGTGAAATTCAGTAAATGTGAAATATGTATATTGAAACAAAATTGTTAGTGACATTTGGTGGTGAACATAAACATCTGAAGAATTTATATATATGTGTATGTATTTATGTATAAAAAAGAGGCTTCCACATATCTTTTGCATCATTAAAACAATATGGCACATGATTTATAGGTATGGACTGGAAATATTAGCATTTATTTTTCCAAAATTAGCATCTCTATTATTTTATAAATAAGAATATTTTATTGTGAAATTATCATTTTAAATTAAACTAACTTTAAACTTAATATTTAAATCCAAATGGTATAAACTAAATATTCATAAATACATAAATGCCTAAAAGTAACCCTTTAGTTCAGTTTTGCACAAAAACAAAATTTTTTCATGCCTTTTTAGATTAAAAACGCAAATGTAAGAAAATACGTTTCGTACAACGATTTTCAAAACTATCAAAACATATGTATCAGTAATGTCACATTTTATAAAGGATATTTTTACAAGTGAATGATATTTTAAACTAATTTGGCTGAAAAAAGCATTTATTTATAAAAAAATAGTACATATTTAAGTTGAAAATTAGTAAAAAAAAATAGCTCTTAAGTGTAAATTAGCAAAAAATGGCATCTATAGCAAGTTGCTAATTTTTCCGGCCCCTACATATAGGCTGCATTAAAAACAAGCTGAAACAATGTTGATGATATAAATCTTTATGGTTGAAAAACTTTATTTATTCCAACGAATATATTATAAAACACAAAAAGCTGGCCAAGACATCACATTTTTGTGAATGGATGAAAGACAATTTCTTACATGAGCCAACCACAAAATTGCTCAGAACAAAACTATGACGTTAAAAATTAACAATCTTTTAATGCTAAATCCACACAGTTCCTTGAACTGAGTAGTAAAATAAATCACAATATATATTCTTTCACTTCACATCTGCCAAATTATCTGTTCTGCCACCGATAGATCCACCTCATTTGTCACTCCACAAATCCTTGTCCACTAATAGCAGCCAAGTTCACTGGAAATAAAAGAAAAAGCTAATAATAAACCATTGTGCGATCAACTCCCAATACCTAATGAAGTTGTTAATCCAGTGAATCTTGCAACTGTGTATCTGTGCAGAAATGTGTTTTCTTTTATTCTGTGAATTAAAAACACATAACAGTCTTTAAGTACCATAATTGCCTTCCTAGCATCTAAACTTAACATAATTAACAGCCAAGCGGTCAATTTCACAATTTTAAAATCAGAACTAAGTTCTCTATGAGCAGCATGTATGAAATGTGTAAAATCTATTATTTAACTTATAAACGTTTGTACAACTGGAATGCAGTGGTATTTTCATAACTGCTAGGTGAATTGCACTGCTACACACCGTGACAGACTCCAAATTTACAACTTTCTCCTACCTATATGACAAAAGGCCAATCCTTCCACATAGAAAGAGTTCACTACAGGACACTGAACAACTGTGAGATCATCAATCTTCTATCTTAAACTACTCTTACATTTCTTTCACACAGTTATTTAGGTCAAATAACAGAGTTGTTTATTTCTTTCACTAGCCTTCGTTTACAAGTATTGCAAAATGCCTATGTGCAATGTGAATATATTTTACCAGAAATTTACCAACACAATGTTGGAAATTGTGATCAAGCAACAACGGCTTTGGCACAGATTGTAAACAAAAAATTGTATCAAAATGTTTCTACATTTACTAAGTGCCCCAGTAGAAATAAATTACAGAAGAGAAAATTAACTGAAATAAGCCTTAGCTGATCGACAGACATAAATAAGTCTGGCGCATTAACTTTAACAATAACTGGAGTCACTAACGTCAGTGTGTTTTTTATTAACAATGAAAATAACGTTATGCCAAACTACCTTTTATGCAAATATTTTACATAAACATTACGGTATTAAAAAATTTAAGTGTTTACATGATTATTACCAGGAACGTTTTTTTCCCTTCAACATTCACTTTCTTACATTGTAGCTCGACAAGCATAGTATTACCGCCAAGTGTTTTTGAGAAAATAAAAAGGAGGGAGGGGATGGTTTAGTAAAATATGTTGACATAAAATAGAATAATTAAAAAACAAATGTCTGCACTGTACTCATTTCATCACGTTAATTTTCTGTATTAATTTATACTCTCATTATACCAGGTTTTATTTTTCTAAAGACCATAGTAACATAAAAGTGCCAGTAGCCATTAATTCATAATATCCTAATGTAACACAAAATTTATTAGTATTTCCCACTATAATTTCATATCACAAAAAACTTTGGTTTAGCCATTTTCTTACAAAATTACAGGAGGGTAATAATAAATATATAATAAAAAATTTTCTAACATAAAGGAATGTAACATTCCGTACAAGGATGTAATGATACACAAAATTACTAGGAACCTAATATCAACTAATAAAATAATGGAAGGCATTTGGAGTTTTACTATGGTAGTCAACTACTTTTCAAAGCTTCCCAAAAAAGGCAATAAAAACTGTAGGGATGAAAACTAAGAACAGTACTGCATGGTAAAGCTTCCCAAAAGCATATCACGTAAGTGGGTGTGATGAAAACGAACTGATCTGAAACAAAAGAAAATATTAAAAATTAAATAATTCAAGTAAATAAAGGGATGGATTATTATCAATAAATACCACTAAAATACCAGAGGAACGCTGTGAAGACAAATCTTCATCCACAAACAAATATTTTGTTAGTTTCATTATCACTGTTTATAGAGTTAAATATTTGTACATAAGTTGGAACATCTAAACATACTCTAGACATGAAAACATAAAAATAAAATTTAATTTTGAAAAGTTCATTAAATTAATGAAGACTTGGCTTACTTTTTATAATGTGTAAATGCAACATACTTTATATAATATGTGCCACAGAATAGAATGACAACACTACATGTTTCACAACCTTTCTCCCAACAATTTTTCACATCACAAATTCCTCATCAAAATAAAATTTGGCAGTTAATCTAGATGAACTAATAGAAATCTGATGTGTATAAAAAAATGAATATGTAAATAAGAGTTATTGGAAGTCTCTGCTGTTTATGAGTGAAAGTTTCTAAACATTTTGTAATTAAGTTATAACCTTGCACTCTTACAATCCATTTAATTGAGGTTCCTAAGGCTTGAGTTATGATCATTAAATCATGATTACACAAATATAACATAACTTAGCATTTAGATATAACATTTCACTTGTGTAAATAAGTTATTTCAGAGCATGTCTGACCAGACAAATAAAAAGGCAAACATTGTATTGATTCATAAAAAAATTCATCATCGAGAATACATGCTGCAATAGACCAAATAGAGGTACAGCACAGCATTTGACTATTAGAGTGTAATAATTATCTGTAAATTTTTACTCGGAATGGAATTTTGTATGTTAGTGTGAGTCTATAGGATGTCATATTTGTACAGCAGTTCAGTAATAAAGGCATTTTTCCTTAGTGAAGTACACACTCAAAATGCAAAATCTGGGATTGGATTGTATGTTTTGTCCTGTGATTTAACTAACCATAAAAACGGGCACTATGGCAGTGATTTTCTTACTGCACATTTAGTTGTGAAGTATTTTTTGTAAAAATTATTTATTTATGTATTTATTTACATTCGTACCATCCACACCAACAGTCAAAAGACTTCTAGGATGTGCACGACATAACACAAAACACAGGAACAGAACACAAACATTGTACGATGGACCAGTAAACAAATAAACATAAAAATACATATAAATACAATAAACCATCTACAATTATTAATTTAAAATAACAATAATTTAAGAACAACATAATTCTTGACAGGATAACATTAAACATTCTATATTAAAAGTATAGAAAAAGGAAAGTTAAGGATTAATATAAGAATATAAATGGGAAGTGGTTTCCATAAGGCAAAATGTTTACATGTTTGAAACAGTGGTACGGTCTCTTGAAAAGTAATATTTATTTTAACCAAAAAACTATATCAGCTTAACAATAGTTTTTATTTTTTTTATTTTTATCATACAGTAGACTCCTGATTATACAGGGTAAAGAATGGAAAGGGGTCCACGGATAACTGAAAAACATGGTTAAAGCAAAGTAAATAAACTATTATTTTTTTTATCCTGACTATCTAGACAAACAACTGTAACAGACGCCCCTCGAAGTAACGCCCTAATTCGTTCTAGTAAAACAGAGCGCTAATGAGAAGAGCGCTAGTCAAATGTGTTTTTTCAATAAGAGAGAACTTTAATCAAAACACTATTTCCATTAAAATTATCATACAGTACTAATATACATATGCCTAAATACATTAGATGTACATTTAAATAAATATTAAATAACATTTTGAGATTGAACCACCTATAACTAAATTTAATAAATCATGTACTGCACTGTTTACATAATAAGGCTTGGGCATAACATTCCTATATATGCACTACCAACATTTATGAGTTACAAAATAATATTTTTGATGTAGGAGATATATTTCAGTTGTAATAAGATTTAAAAAAGCATAAACTTAACGTTTTCTATTATTAGAAAGATTATTTAACATGTTAACGTAATTCCTGAAACTCTAATTTACTAGTTGCAAATCTGCCATGATTTTAAATGCAAGTATTGCAGAATGCATAATGTTTTTTTTTTTACTAACACAAAGTTATTTGACTGACCTTTTCTAAAATAACTATGAATGGCCTCATAGTTCTGTAGTCATATGAGATGTCAGAGCTTGGACTCTCTTGGCGTTGCAACTTTTACACAAGACATGATCATCAAGTGGGTAGCACCCACGACCTTCTGCTTCTGATGACAGCACGAGCCCACAGTCCTGAGACAAAATAAATACATGCACTCAAAACAAACAGATACCCACATAAGACACCATGTTCCTTGTTTTATTTTCTTGTCATTGCTATTATTTGAAGGCTTTATCTGTAAATTAAAATGATAGCACTCTTGCATAGTATGTTTCAACCCAAATTCTCAAAAGAGATTTACTGAAGATTATATAATTAACTGTAATAAGTCATTCAAGTGTTCATAATCATGATTACTTGTGTGACCTTTCACAGCTTGAAAATAAAATTCAGTAAATTTCTAGTGAGAAAATTTTGTCACCAAGGTCCGCCTTTAATTTGTTCAACTTTATCTCTGCTATTTGTTTAAAATTCTGGCTTTTGATGTATTTTTGTTTTAGCCCAGCATTGCATTTTTTGTTATAATAAGTTTAATTTTGTGTTTAAAATGGCTGCAATGTATATTTTTCATGTAAAAAAATGTACCTACAATTTATGCATACTTTATTAAATCATTTTATTTCACAAAATGATGTAAATTTCATGTATTCCATCAAAATATACAAAACTAAATTAGGAATATTAATGCATAAAATTTACTTAAAACATTTTTTTATATTTAAAATATTTTTCTAATGCAGTTTGCTTAATTCGGTTATTACATTATATTATACAATTATCATATGTATAATCAATTAAATATATAAATCACCGAACTATCATTCATAATTCATTTCAAACTTGTCATACGACTTTGTAAACTTGCAAATGATCCATGATTAGACCCGTAAAATTCGCGGGTTCATTTCGTGTTATGCTAAAATTCAAATAATTATACCTAAGTGCTGCTTCTGTCATTGGTTGGTTCACTGTTAATCTGGAGGACTGAGGGCCAATTAGAGACCCTCACTCATAGATGTGTCGAATCACAGGCCACCCAGTCGAGACGACTCACAAGTCAGCAACCAATGAACAGTTGGCATTTGCCCAAGTGTGTAGAGGACATTGGAGTCTATCCTGGAGGTTATTTAACTCGCGAATTTTCCGGGTTTCTATCAATGATACATACTTTAGATTAAGATTTTTTTGCATGTAAATTGCAGAATACAAGTTTAGAGAACATAAGTGAACAGCAAAGTGTCGTTATGTTCAATTAGTTGAGTACTAACGAGCCCATGGTATTTAAATTATAACTACATAGTGCTGTTTATTTCATACTAACTAAAAACAAACAAATCTAGAGAAAAATAAGTGTAACATCAAAATAGTATGAACAAATTACTGCCAAAACACTTTCAATAGTAATAATATTCCTTCTGTGTAATTTACACACGTATTTTCCATACATGTAACTACATATATTAATAAGTTTTCATCATGCTGTACTACTGTGTACATTGGCATTTACTACCTAAGTTTCTTACCTCACACTTGTAACAGGATATGTGGAAACTACGATCAAGTGCTACCACCCTTACGGTCTCTTCTTGCCCTGGTTCCGGCATTATGGGTAGTTTACAGACACAGCAACGTGGTGCAAATTTCCTTTAACATTAAGCAAATTTATGACAGAATGTTAAAGATTATGTATTATTTTGAAACAATTTTAATACAACACTTTACTAGCTACTAAAAATAACTTTATATGTTTATGAAACAAACTAAAAGCAAAGCTAGAAACTGTTAATTTAATGTAATTTTCAAGTTTATATGCTAAAAGGAATTAAAGTATGTATGGTTAACTCCAGAAATTTTGGCTATGCCATACTATGACTAACTTCAGTTACTTTTTAATGTGCATGATAAAGATAATTTAATACTAATTTAAACTTGTACTACAGTAGAGCATCCCTCAACCGTAATTCCCACAAACGGAACTCCCGATATCCAGAACTTATTTAAAAAAAAAAAAATCCGCACTGGGACGAGACGTTTCTGCTTGTGCCTGACTGTACATGCATTCTAGGCGCGCGCGCACGTCTGTCAGAGAGCTAATTACACGTCTGTCAGAGATCTAATTATAGCCAGTCTTTCCCGTGCATTACGTCGACGAGATGCATGAAGTGTTATTGTTGTGTATGTGAAATGTAAACTGTGCGTGGCAGTGACTATACACTCTCCCGGAAGTGTGAATCACTTGCACGTCAACACCAAAGTAACACAACACCGCAGCTGTAGTCCTAATACCTCCCCTGACCACTCTGTTTCTTCCTCTTTCCTCACGCACGCACCCACCCACAGAGATAAGAAACACGTGCCTGCCAGCTTGTTTGAATGAAGGTTATTCAACCGGCCAGGAGGCCGGCCCTACTGCAACTCCCCTTACCCGGAATTTTCCCATAACCGGAATAGACCTGCCCCCGATGATTCCGGTTGAGAGGTGCTCTACTGTACTTAAATTGTCATACAGACACATTACTTTTGCAACTCACTTGTGAAAATCTTCGATGCAATGTATTTGGTTTGTTGCATCTACTGTGAAAGGAATACCATCGAGACTTTTGCCACAGACTATGCACGTAAAACACTGTGGGTGGTATGGCTTCCCTGTCGCACGTAGAATTCTGTCCAGAATAGGCTTCATGCAAACGGAACACTTTTCCAAGGTATTCTGCGCAAAGTGAAGCAAATACAAGATACAGAACAACAAAGTATGTGTAGGTATATAAAGCCATTTGTAAACCAAACTAATTTACAACCTAGAAAATAAAAGGTATGAAAAAATCAAGCCTATCATCTGGTAAACAGCTACTAATGCAATTCATTAAACAAAACAGAATGAGACTTTTTTTAAAAGGTTTCAATTTAATTTTGCCTGCATTCAAATCTTCAACTGTGCACTTTGTCACAGAAAACTATATTTAAAACTCATGGAAAAGTTACAATGTAATTTTTAACACTGCATTATAATTCATGCTCTTAATCATCACAATCAAATCCACTGCCAGGTAAGACTAGACAATAAAATGGGAAATTTTTACTACACTGTGTTGTTTTTTTTTTTTTTTCGTGCTTCACATTTATAAATGGTAATATTAAGATGTCCTGTAAAAATTATAAGAACTGGAAAATATACACCCCAAGTGGGAACTGTAAATAATAATAATAATAATAATAATAATAACAAAAATTATATAAACTTAAGAAAAAATTATATTATTTGACAATTTTATAATTTCAACATATTTTGTGAAGAAAGTTTAAAAGTAAAATAAAATGTTAAAAGTTTATACCTGTTGATGTTATGTTTCGTCAATCAGGTAATTAGAGACAGATAAATACATCATAATTAAAGAAATTGGCAACAGCCTTTGGTATGGAACCATCCCAGCATTTGCCTGGAAATATTTTGAGAAACTGGAAAAACAAAATTAAAAAGGCTGGGCAGGAATTAAAACCAACATCCTACCAAATGCTAATCAATTTTTTTACTACTGTGGCAAAGGCAATATCCCGGTATGATCCCGTGGTCAGAAATAGTGAATCTAAAGTGGTATAAAATGTTTAATTTACTCTATCATTAAAACAAACATTCAATGAAAGAGATGAAAGGTGAAATATGTATACAGTACAGCAGATTGTAAACTAATGTTACTTGATGTAAGTTTTTGGACATACGCCTTAGCAATGGCGTATGTCCAAAAACTTACATCAAGTCATGCGCTCCCATTGCACAAATCTTTTAAAGATAACAAACTAATGTTAGTTTAATGCTTTGTCAATGCATAAATAATAGTGTCATATGATTGGCTTTCATGGTCCCTTGGCTTTAACCCCTTTAACTTTTTCCAGTTGGTGGTGTGTACATAATCAAAATTGTGTAAACAGTATGGGTATAAACAGTTTATGAGTCTACTGAGAGCATCGTATAGCTACTGTTGTTATCAGAGTTGAAGAGAGTAAAACAAACCATTTCTTATTTCCAACTACGGGTTGCTTAATGCAAAATTGTCATCCTCGTCACCAACTCTACCAACTCCTAAATTTATGAAATGATGTTTATTGATGTCCTAAAACCTACAATAAGCACAACAGCAGGCACTAACCAGATAGTCCTCTTCACAATATGGCTTTCCATCCAGAGCATAAAAAGGCTTTCCCTGCAACTGTATGGCACAATGCTGGCATGTAAAGCATGAAATATGGTACACTTGATCCATGGCAGTGCACCCAGATCCCTCACCAACCACTCTCTCACCACATGAGGTGCAGATCCCTGAAAAAATATTAAAAAAATAAAAATAAAATTTCTGCAATCAGCTAGTCAGTTTAAATTTTACTGTATTGCAAAAAGTGAGTTTCCAATAACAATCACCTAGGAGCTTGTATGTAAAGGTCACCTGAGCATGCAATCAAAATACTAAAATATTGGGTTCACAACATAAGCATTTCATAAATAACAGCTCAGCCTCCATAAAATTTATCAGTTCACATTCTTACTACAGTAAAACCTCCATTAATGAATATTCTATTTAACAAAAAACCCCATGCAACGAAATAAAATTTTGGTCCCGCCGAACCGCCATAAGATCAATGCTGTTTTAACCTCTAAATACTAGAGACGTGCGAGTCTCGTTAATATCGAGAAATTATCGAGATCAAAATATTCTCGATTTCGTCTCGAGAACATTTTAGAATTTCCGAGAATTTCGAGAATTTGTATTGCTTAGCTCTGATTGTCTACTTATGCATTTAAATAAAACGAAGTTTTTACTTACACGTAAAAAAAGAGCTACTAGGTACTTAAAATAAAAACTTGAATTAGTCACCACATGCCGACATAAAACAGTGTATGTTCTATTGTTTATTTTCCACGTTCACGTAAATTTTTTTCGAAACAGTGACGTTTCACAATACAAACGAACACCAATACATGTCGCACTTTAAAAATATATCATATTTTGAAAGAACGTCGCTTGGATCGCTAGCAACAACGGCACGGATACGGCAAGAAGTGAACACTCACTGTTTGTGTGTCCCGTAATCTATGGAAAGAGCTCAATACTTTGTTTATTTTCTTTTTGGGGTTAAGTTTAGTTTAAATTACCGGGAAATAAAAGATCGTGCCAGTTTTTTTATTATTTTCAGCGCTAATACATGTAATTATTAGAATGGCTGATAGTTCTGGAAATGTTCAAGACCGTAAATTGTCGCACATTTGGAAATTTTATGAAAAACGAAAGGGTGAGGGTGAGTGCAAAGTGTGCAAAAAACGTATTCAGACGCCTACTGGTTCAACAAGTGGTCTCTTACGACACTTGAAACTTCATCCAGCCGCCGAAAAGAATTATTTGGATTTAACAAAGGAAAAAGCTACAAAACAAAAAGAAAATTCTTATAGACAGTTATCAATTCAAGACTGTGTCACAAAGAAACAAAAAGTTAGCGAAGCTAGAAAAACCATAATTGACAGGAAAATTGGTGTAATGATGGCATGTGATTTTCAGCCATACAGCATTGTAGAGGATCGCGGATTTAAAGGACTGCTCAATGAACTAGAACCAGGTTATGAAGTACCATCTCGCACTACATTTTCCAGGTCTATTGTACCAAAAATTTACCGTGAAGAAAAAGCCAAACTTGCAGAAGAAATAAAGACAGATGTTGATGATGGACTTCAGTCTGTTTCATTTACTACTGACATGTGGTCATTCGCAAGGCAGGACAGTTTTATTTCTCTCACAAGTCACTATTTGACAAAAGACTTTGAGTTGAAATATCATGTCCTTGGAAATTACCACTTTTCAGGTTCGCACACTGCTCTGGCAATCCAAGAGAAGTTGACAGCAGCTATAGAGGAATGGAATTTTCCCACCAATTCAATTCCATTGTACGTAGTTACAGATAATGCTAAGAATTTCACAGCTGCCATAAACAAAACATCATGGATTCACACACGGTGTTTTGCCCACACACTACAGTTGGCAGTTCAAGATGCTAAAAGTGAACACAATGTTGCAGACCTTCTAGCAAAAGGCCGGGCAATCGTGGGACATTATCGCCACAGCAATATTGCTCGAGAAAGGCTTCATGCTCTGCAGCTAAAGTTGAGCAAACCTGTACACGAGCTGTTACCAATGGTGCCGACAAGATGGAACAGTGAGTTTACAATGCTCTCCCGCCTTGTTGAGCAGCAGGTACCCTTATCTGCAGATCTAGGAGATTCAATGGCAGTAGAAAATTTTACATTGAGTGAGTGGAAACTTGCTGCTAATGTAGTAAGTGTGTTACAGCCAATAGAACAAGCCACAAGAGAGCTGTGTTATTCTAAATTTCCCACTATCTCTTCCAAAATACCTTTGCTGTATGGCATTGAGGCAACACTTTCTAACTATGTTGAAGAACAAAGTAACCCTGGAATTGCATTTGCTATTTCTCTTCAGAAAAGTATTAAATCTAGGTTTCCGTTGTACACAACAGTAAAAGAAGACATGATTGCAATGGTACTTGACCCACGCTTCAAAAACATTTTGCTGCAAGATCACGAAAATCTTATTTGTGTGCAGCGTATTACTTCAGATCTCAAAGTGGTTGTTGATAAAAAAACAGCATCTGTTCCAGAAGAAAATCCATCAGATACAGTTGAAGCCAGCTGTTCTCTGTGGAATACTTTTGAACATCTGAAGAAATCAAGCTGTTCCTCAGTAAAGTCACCAAGAGTTGAAAATGAACTTACCATTTATCTTGGTGAAAATGTTATCCCCCGATCAAGTGACCCTCTTATGTGGTGGCAGCAGAACCAGTCACGTTTCCCTGCGCTTGCCAGAGTCGCAAGAAAATATTTAGCCATACCAGCCACGCAGGTGGAAAGCGAAAGGCTTTTCAGCAGTGCTGGTAACACTGTTACATCCAGAAGAGAGAATCTGTTGGCCGAAAATATAGAGCAGCTTGTCTTTTTAAACAGCAGATTTTAAATGTGACCTACCAAATAAAGTTGACTGTTTTCAATAATAGGCTATTGAAATGATCATGTGACTACAGTGCAGGACTATTTATTTTTGTGGATTCATTTTTGTAAATGTATATTTTATAGCATATATGTAGTCCTTTCATTTCTTTCATTAAATAGCTTATGCATGTAAAACTGTTGATATTTGCACATCAAGAATTACAAAGAACTCAAGAGGAAAGAGTAGGGTGGGCCCAATTTATTGCATCTAAAATCTCGTTGAGGAAAACTTCACTGACACCAAATTGCAATTTTGAAATAAGAAAAAAAAAACTGTATTCTCGATCTCGTCTCGGTTCTCGAGAATTTTAGTATTTGTGTCTCGATCTCGTCTCGGTTTTTGAAAAGGACTTCTCGCACATCTCTACTAAATACCGAATTTTATTTGTTCCGAAATAGTGAAATTCCCTTTACAACGAACTGCCGCTTTTGAAAAACACGCAAAAATAAACATCTCCTCCAAACATCCACTAATTTTTTTGCATTCACTGCTTAAAAAATATGTGCGTATAACCGTAAAATAATATGCACCATCGCCGAAGACAATAAATAAAGCATCATGGATAACACACGTCGTGTATACATGCCACACTTTGTTCAAAATGGCGCTAGTGGCGGAAACATCTCGTACCATCGCTCTGGCAAGACGAACAACTAGTATATTTTGCGTTTCTATGGTTATAGATGCGCACACGCAAATATTTTTAACTATGGTGGAGTACAATTTCCCTTTTTTTCAGTTTTCACTGTTGTTTATTTATTTCCACACGTAGTTACGGAAATCAACACGGTACTACTGTAGAATGAATTCTAATCCTAAAAAGCGGCGACAGATTGACGTTAAAATAAAATTAGAAATTTTAAATGCTGTTGATGGTGGAAAAAAAGTGATATAGCTAAACGTTTCGACATCCCGGCGTCTACACTTTCGACCATATTATCCAACCGGGAACAGATCGAAAGAACGCTTCTCTGGTAGGAACAAATCGAAAACTTGTGAAAATATGTAAAAAAAAAAAAAATTATGATTTGGACAAGATAATTTTGACTGGCTAATGGAGGCTAGGGCATCTAACAACGTCTTAAGGCCGATTTTACAATAAAAGGCACGCCAGGAAGCACTGGGGATGGGAATTGATAAATGTCAAAGCATCAAATGGTTGGCCATTAAACAAGTGTATTCTATGTACTTTTTCATGTTTAATTCCTCATATCGTATTAAACAGTCAGAAAGACAGTTCTAGCCATTTATGTGAAGCTTTATGATGACAAGAAATATATCGTGCGAAACCTCCATTTAACAAACCCCTTTACAACAAACACAACAAATTTTGGTCCCTTGAGATTTGTTAAATAGAGGTTTCACTGTATTTGTAGATGGTTGGAAAAACTTCACAACTAATTAAAATAACTGTAAGTAATTAATATTAAACGACAGTTTAAATTAATAAATTACATCCAACCAGAATGCTCTGAATTCCAGCCAAAATGAAAACATGGATTTTTACCAAGAATTTTCTTTCAGGGAAGGTGTTAAAACATTAAACTGCTTATCTAAAAATCTCTTCAGTTGAAACAAGCTACTACAGGCTATGTTTAAATTGATTTCTTTCTAGCTGTTGACTGAAATGACTGTCAAAAGTTGATGCCGATGTTTTCAGGTCTCCTGGGCTGCAGTATAGTGCACCAACTAGGTATAAGGATAGTAGCTCTTGTATGTTGTATAAACTATGGCAGTAGGAAGAAACAGCAAAATTTTCTGGAAAGACAGCAATGGTATAAATAATACAGCAAACCAAAAGGGCACAACTAACATTACTTTAGCAGCTGCAGAGGATAAAAACAGTTTACACATTCAAATAATGATAAAATAAAAATAATAGATAATTTCTCACTAGTTGAGCACTTTAAAAACCTATTCCTAGGTATAAATTCTTCATAGATAACTTATCAATCACATTCATAGCACATTGTGTTGTTTTTTCTCAAATTTATTTAGTTTTGAATTTCTAAATTATTTCCGATGGAATTTTTTTCTTCCTCCACAGATATAAAAACATGTACGGTCTGATATGTCATTTCATATATTTTATTCAATATTAACACACAAGCCCTATCTACATATCCAGTTTATACGACAATCGCAGAAATCACAAATATATTATCCTTCAAAACACTTCAGTCTTGATCTCCTTAGCAATAAAAATTATTAACTAAATTTTTATTGCACACGATAAAAATATTCTGCTAATTTTTAATAATAACAAAAATATTTTTTCGCAACTTTACCTCTATTAATCTGCGGAAGCCGGTAATCTCCAGAGTTAATGGAAATAAATTCAGTAGAATTATTGGAAATAAATTCAGTGTTTGATTATTAGCGATACAGGCTCACGAAAATAAATGGCAGTGCAGTAAATTTAATGCAAGGTTTGTTTTACTCGCAGTCTCTTTTGCACATGAAACTAGGTCAAAAACAAAAAGAGTTGGTAACATCATATAGGCAAAGAGAACGAGTTGAGGTTAATACTACTGTTTAGTTCATTTTCTTTTCTTTAAATGATTCGAAGTAAAATTCCTCAAACTTCCAGTAAAACATGCTGCATTCCTGCAGAGGCATCATAGTCTTACTTTAACAGCAGAGGAAAGGAGACTTTTTTTCAAATGTGAGACTTGCTTTGTGACGAAGAAATAAAATCTCAGGCCATAAAACATGTTCAAATAAGTCATTCCTTTGTTTACACAACTCTTTTGCTACCCTTTTCAATAGACAGGTAGTGAGCAAGCATGAGTGGATAATGCTTGTTTATTCTAAATCTTGTGCTAAACAACCGAATGCACTCTGTATGGCTTGTTGAAAGATTTTCCACCATCTCAAGCTGACAACATTTTTGAATCAGGTGTGATGTGTTTTCTTTATCATAACTTATGAGTTCAGCTTTGTGAGTTTTTTTTTCTTGTGTGTTACAACTCTCAGTGCTATATTTCATAGATATGTCGCTATTACAATCTGCACATGTGTAAAATTGTCAGGACAATTGCTGGCTTTAAAATTGTGTAAAAATAACTGGAACAAAAATATCTATCACCAAAGATTATAGGATTTACCATATTTGTCTGTATACCTGACCAACAAATATTAAATTATGAATGAAAATATGAGAAAAGAACAAGAGACCCAAAATACCTGAAAGTGAAAGAGTGTGTGATGAAACGATGAAAGCAAGCATGGGACTACAATTACCAGGAACAAAATATGAACCTGTGTGGACAGAATGCAAGGACACAGAGCAAGATATGGGCGGGTAGCATTCACAGCAAAATGTTGTTATGGCGGTACTGAAGAAACATTTCCTTCTATTGCACAAGAGCCCAATATAACTTTAATGGTTATACTGTTTAGTCTGTATCACAACCATAAATTACCATATATATCTGAATCACTTGAACCATCCATAGATTGAACAAGTAGATCTGTGAGAGCATCCACTTCTGCTTCTTTCCCCACTGGCGGAGTTGGAGTTGCAGTAGAACTCTCTTTGCTCTGAGATCCACTAACATAAGGAGCGTATAATGAGTAGTTAGATCGAGATGACATTTGACTAGGAGGGCGTGGGTTGATAGGCTCATAAATTGATTCGTATGTTGAGCTCTGTAAAAAAAAACACACACACACACAAAACATATATTGCATAATAATACAGTAGAATCTGGTTTTAACATTCCACGACTTGACACTTCCCTATATTTTACAATAACACACTTACTTCCAGAAGAATTACATTTCTGGGCCAATTATTTAATTTGGTTTTACTTGATTCAAAATATAGATAAATTTTAAGCTGTTTGAATCTCTAAACATGAAAATGACTTTTCAGTTAAATACTTGGGTTAAAGAAAGGCACAATTACACAATTATAGCCGGAAAATTTTGCATTATATTTAAAGAATATTAATTTCATACTTTGAACCTTAAATAAACAGCGTACAATAAGTAGGCCTATTATATTTTGTTCTTGAGGCAAAAACTAATAAATACCAAAAAAAATACGCAAAATAGAGTAACATGCATTGTCTTAGCAAGTAAAGCATATAAATTTTTACTGTCAATGAGAAAATCAGACCATATCATTTAATTAAATGTCAATATTTTACAAAGTAAACATGGTTCAATCAAAATGATATTAATGAATACAGATTACTTTGAAATTCAGCAAAACATTAATTGTGAATCAGTTTAACACTTGAAAGTATATATCACACGACTTGATGTAAATTTTTGGACATACGCCATTGCTAAGAACTTTTTCTATTGAAGAAAAACTAAAAAATAAAATCAATAAATAAATAAATAAAAAATACCCAAAAAAGACAAAAAACACACAAAATTAAGCAAACAATTGCTGTTGTCAACAAGGACATGAACACCACAAAATGTTCCGTAGCAGGAATATGGTCAACAAACAAAGAAAAACAAAGAAAAATGTACTAAGAGAACGAAAAAAAAACCACAAATGATGACAACACAAAAATATTGAGCCCAAAATAATTCAGCACAACAGTTGAAACGAGACAAAAACACGACAAAACGAAAAGACAAACGAACACAAAAGTTTTACCAAAACAGAAACAAGCGACGTTTCGGGAACTGCGACCTGTGTTTCCGTACCATGTGCGTCTCTGCCTGAGGACGGGAGCAGATAGCAGTTCCCGAAACGTCGCTTGTTTCTGTTTTGGTAAAACTTTTGTGTTCGTTTGACTTTTCGTTTTGTCGTGTTTTTGTCTCGTTTCAACTGTTGTGCTGAATTATTTTGGGCTCAATATTTTTGTGTTGTCATCATTTGTGGGGGGTTATTTCGTTCTCTTAGTACATTTTTCTTAGTTTTTCTTTGTTTGTTGACCATATTCCTGCTACGGAACATTTTGTGGTGTTCATATCCTTGTTGACAACAGCAATTGTTTGCTTAATTTTGTGTGTTTTTTGTCTTTTTTGGGTATTTTTTATTTATTTATTTACTGATTTTATTTTTTTGTTTTTGTTCAACAGAAAAAGTTCTTAGCAATGGCGTATGTCCAAAAATTTACATCAAGTCATGCACTCCCATTGCACAAATCTTTTAAATATATATCACACCTTTACGTGTGTAGGCACTTTTCCTTGGAAAATAAAATATTTAATAACAATCAAATTATAATATTTTGACAGATACATATTTTTACTCATAGCCTGTGTACTGTATAGTACATTTGCCAGGAAATTTAAATGAAAAACACGTTTCTTTAATAATCTTATTTGCACAGTCGATACGTTTGATTCTTTACTACAGACAAACATTTTTTTCCAGATCTTTCAAGGGACCAGGTAAAATGTTATAAAATCAAGGAAAAATTAATGAAGTAAATGGTAAAACAGTTTTGCATAGGAAAAAAATAAGTGTTTCATAAGTTCAAAGGGTGCAGAAAAGTGGTTATATTGTATATTATTTAAAAATTTCTACTCTACACAGTATCACAAACACACATTCGAACATAAAAACTAGAGGATCGTTTTCTGCGTGTGATTTTCACCTGTGAAGAAGGTCCATATGACCCATAATCTGGCTGGTAGTGGGGATGGTAGGTGGCTTGTCGCAGTTCTGAGTAGCTGGAGCTGACCGGAGAAGGCGGCGGCGGTAGATCATCCGGCGGAGGAGGAAAGTTGGGGGCTGCACACTGGTTGTAGTCGGACGGCTCTGGTGGAGGCGGTGGTAGCTCATCAACACCTAGAAATTAAGTTCTTCGCTACACATACTACACTACGTGAACAGAAATTAAAACAGGTGAAAAGTGCATGGTTTATATTTGTAAAGTATAAAAAAACACAAATATCTTACAAAGAAATTATGTATTTGTTTAATAGAGTTAACTTATATTTTTATTTGGTTTTTGTTTAAATTTTTTTTGTTTCATTATTAAGAGTATATAAAAAATCATGTTCACATTTCAACATCTTAATTTTACCTGGAGAGTTAGTTATTCAGTAATTTAATCTGTAAATATATGTGATATGTTCAACACTGTTGCTTTTGTATTATAACGATATGCTTAAACTGTAGCCTTTTTGGAGGTCCTTACAGCAATGGTGCCTCAGTATCCAAAACATTTTCCAAAAAGACACAGTAGCAGCCAGTATGGAAGAGCATAAGTGCACGTGAATACCCTGCAAAGAAATTATTTATATTATTAAGTTATTTATATTAGCATATTAGCTATTCACAGCGCCATTTAATTTCCAATCGCATTCCATTTTAGGACAGATATCTGGAATAGCAACTCTATGAATTAGCTGCGATGTCACAACATTGTGATGTACACATTTTCAAGGCTGTCAGCATATGCATAAAACAGAGTTAAGTATTTATAATGGCAGGTATAAGATTGGCGAGAAGCACAGTCAAAGTGTACTTTCGTCATCAGTCTTAAGCAGGAATCGTGTTCTAGAGCCTTGTTTCTGTTGGAAGCACTGCAGCTATATTTAATAGCGTAGTAAGAAGTCCTGTATCTATTGTTCAGCGTATGAGCATGTGTGTTTGATTAAACACACATAGTAATTTATGAGTGTTATTCTGGTCTTTGTGATCATCTGTTATAAAGGTAAGTATCTATAAAGTCCTGAACTTAATATAATTTTTAATTAAAAAGTCAAGGTGAGAATGTCATGCTAAGTTACAAAATGCTTCAAAACAAAGAATTCTGGTTAATACATTTTTTAAATTGGAAACTATGCAATAAGAATCACTTTGCCTATGACATGTAGTTGAGTAGATGGCAAGTAATTTTAAATTGCTTTTAACAATAAAATTTCTGCAAACTGTTTACACCAGGGAAAAAAAAAATTATTTTTACAAGGAACTGTTAATATCATTTACTCATTTTCCATGTCCATTTTACAAACAATGTTAAGTGCTTTGTATAAAATATTATGCTTTCATACTTTAAAGTTGTGTGCCAGTATGCATTTAGCATAGATAATCCATATAGCTGTGTGTTTGTGCATAACTGGATGCTTTACATTAATAGGCCAGTAAAATTAGACTAAAAAAAGACAGTGCTGACGAATAATTGGAGGAAAGCTGGAAACTGTTTTAATGTATTCAGCATACCTCTAGTATGATCACATTAGGTTTGCCCCAATTTCCGAGTGAAGCTTCATCCGCCATTTTGAAAAAACTGAATATTTTTGTTTGTTTTTGAGGTTTTTCTCAAATTTCTCCAAAACGAAGCGACCAATCAAAAAGTATGTAAAGATGTTAAATTTATATAGTTGAATTTCGCTTCAAATGAATACCATATATACGAAAAGGGGTATTGCGTTTTCTTTAGAAGACAATTTGAAAATTACTCATTTATTTAGATTTGTGGGAAATTCCAAATCTATCGGTTTTGCACGTTCAACATCTCTGAAGTGGCTCATAATTAAACAAAAAAAAAATGGGGAACATCATTTATAGGAAATTTATTTCAATATTTAGCAAAACCTAATTATTTTAATAATTTTTTACATTAACAGGTGTATGAGATTTTACATGTTGAGGTGTGAATGATTTTGGTTTTTTCCCACTTATAGATAATTCAGTAGAATGATTGCATTTATTCATCGTAAATATGTAGGTTAAAATCAAGTATATGAAACATTTGATTTTATTAGATATTCATTAAGTTATGAATTAGGAAACCATTTACATGTACAAGTAAGAGGTATTACAGACAGTACTCTGGCAAAGTTAATCTCTTCAATGCCGGCTGCTATTGAGATATTAGACCAAATTGAAACATTCTGTGGAGTGTCTGAGCAGCATGTTGATGCCAGGGCATGACGTATATTAAGAGACGACATTGATGTACAGAAATTGCTGGACTGGTTTACCTCTCATGATCCATTCCCAGTTAAGGAAGAAGTAATGTCCATAAGTACTGGACTGACAGGAGAAGAGAAGATTAACTGCCACCTAGTTATGAAGCCGGAAATTCCAGAATTTCGAGGATGATTGGCAGTAATTTTGGTATTGACAAGTTTCAGCGAAAACAAAGAGTGATGCCCCTACGATGTGTTAATTCTGCTGTGAAAATTCACAAGGAAGAAGTTACAGTCAACCCTGATACGATTTTCCGCAGAATTTCATTTCATAAAAAATCAAATGAACAACTGAAACAATACTTTCAATTTGAGCTGGCTCCGTATTAGTTGTCCTTATTTGACGAAGTTGGTATGCGTAAAACACGCAAATCAGCATTCTACGACCTATTTACTCCTGAAAAGGATTCAATTGATATGAGTAACTCTGCTTACGTCATAGATGGAGGCTACCTCTTACACCGTGTGTTGTGGCAGGCCCGAGAACCCTTTTCGTCAATATTAAATAAATATGTCGAGTATGTTAAACATTACTTTGGACAAGGTGCAACCATTGTTTTCGATGGATATCCAGATGAAACAAGTGCGAAGGGTATAAAATCTGCGGAACGACTTCGAAGAGGCAATAAGCTGGCAGCAGCAAATGTTATGTTTGATGAGACAATGTCGGTGACAATGCCACAATAATTATTTCTATCAAATGAACATAACAAGAACCGTCTTATCTCCATGTTGACTGAGAATTTTAAAGCAGAGCAGTTTGTTGTAAAGCAGGCGAAGGAGGATGCTGACACTAATTGTGACCAGTGCAATTGTCATCGCCCAGCATGCTGATTGTGTGGTTATTGTGGGGGAAGACACTGACCTGTTGGTGATTTTGACTGCATTAGACTCCCCCAAGATATATTTATTGAAGCCAGGAAAGGGTCAACATAGCAATGCACTTTACAGTCCACGTAATTTCAATTCATCCGAACCTGCTAAGGATAATATCCTATTCCTTCATGCATTCAGTGGTTGCGACAATACATCAGCTTTTTTCAGAAAAGGAAAACTGAAATTCGTTAAGGTGCTGGAGAAAGAGAGTCAGTTGCAAGAAGCTGTAAGGGTGTTTAACGAAGCCAAAACTACTGCACATGAGGTTGATGTGGCAGGACTGAAATTCATTGTGGCAATATACTCTGGATGTAGTGATATACCACTAGATGAAATACGCTACGAGATGTTTCAGAAATCGTTACAAAGAAATGAATTTAACCCCGCTTCTTTGCCTCCAACTCCAGCAGCTGCTCGCCAGTATTCCTTGAGAACATTTTTGCAAGTGCAAATGTGGAGTAACAACCACACCGATCCACTGCTATTGGGCTGGAAGACATCCAAACATGGTCTGGTCCCTGTTACAACAAATAGAGATGCAGCACCCGAAGAGCTCCTCAAAACTGTGTCTTGCAGGTGTGCCGAAGGCTGTAATGGAGTCTGCTCTTGCCGAAAAAGTAATTTGAAATGTACAACGATCTGCAAGAATTGCAAAGGCCTATCGTGCGTCAATTCCCCAGTAGACGACATTGTTCAACCAAACTTCGTCTGCAACGAAGAGCATATAGACCTCCAAGAAGACAAGTGTTTATCAGACTATGAGAATGAGATCTTAGAGCAGCCACCTGAATTACCTTGTTGTAAAAGAAAGAAAACATAAGTGTGTGTTTTATGTACTTAAAAAGTGATTTATTAGCTCACATGTTATGTACTGTTTTGTTTGTAAAAATTGTTTGTTATAACTGTACAATATAAATGATAATGAAATGTCTCTTTATTATCATAGATGCACTGCTGAATGATTTGATTTAAGATGAGAAGGGAGATTGGTAAATCTACAGAGTTAGAGGCACCATGTATTACAAATACCTGTCTGATGTGATATTATTTTGAAAATATGTAAACATATCATTTGTGTTTTGTTTAAATCACATGTGTGGTTATGTAAGTAATAATATGTCATATATTCTCAGTGTCGAGTTAACTGGCCAGTCTTTAAATCATTATCATATGTGTTTAATGTATTCTCTGTGTTATAAATATTTAATTTTGAATCGTTATTATTTCAAGAGAAACTGTTTAATTCTCCACGAATGCACAGTGCTAATTTATATTAACAAGTTTCTGATAATGTTGTCATGAGACTGATAAAGCCATAGTACATTATATTAAATATATTTTAAAGAACCAGCTTCCAGCTTTTTGTTTTATTATAATGTTATATTTGATAATCACTATGTTGTATTTATTTATAAAGTTACTGGTAAAACATTTTAATGCTGTTATTAATCCCTGTGTTTCTATATTTTCGGTAGTATGTATGTTACGAGTATCCAATAAATCCATCATGTATGATAATTTTTAAGTGCTAAAACTTTCAATGGATTGTATGTATCGTGTGTAAACGAATAAGTATGTATATTATTCCTTAAATTTTAGTAACGATAAAACTTTTTCGATTGTCAAAATTATTTCGGATTAGGAAACATTTATTTTATTTTTTACCTTTGACGGCACCAAGCCTTCCATTGATTTTGATTACCTTATATTCATTGATTAATTTATATTTATTAAGACACAAAACCATTTCTTATTCTCAATACAACAGATGAAGTAAAATAAAAGTTTATATCACTTAAGTGGTTTAGCATGTGTGATCATTTTTAAAGTGTTTTTAATCCTATGTTGTATAAAGTTTGCGTTTCCTACTAAATAAAATTAGATGGTAAATGTTATGTTTGACCAAATAAATATCAGCTTATCAAAAATAATCTACTCGAAAAGAAAGATTTCTCAAAACATAACCTTTTTGCGATGGTGGCTCAAATTATTAATTTATATATACAAATGTATGTGTACTAAATAAAACTAGTGTTCGTAAAAAGCATAATAAAATGTTCTTCAACTTTTATTTCATTACTTTTTAGGTTAGGATGGGCTATTTTGGATATATTGCTAGTAATAAAACTAAAAAATTAAATATTTAGAAAATACTTTTTAAAAGGTGGTTTTCAAAAAGTGTTAATTAAGTTACAAAATAACCCATTTCAATGTATTTTGTACTCTTTCGAATCGTAATTTAATAAGCTACATTTATCTTCGGAACAATTTTTTTGATTGGAAAATTCGTTTTCTGATAATTTGAGAAAAATCCGAAAAAAATGGAAAAATCTACAGTTTTTTCAACATGGCGGCCAACGCTCCACTCGTAAATCGGGGCAAACTTAGGATACTCTTACTACGAATGAACTTCGTCGATTAAAACAGATTCCAGCTTTCCTCTAATTATTCGTCACCAAAACCTTTATTTTAATGGCCTATAAGGATTTCGGTATTGGCTAGTGGCTTGCAGCGGTTCAGAGCAACACAATCATGTTTTAAATTCACGAGCAGCTACTGGTTAGACAGCTTAACATGGGTAAGCCATCTTATAACCGGCTGCCAAAACTGTTAAAGAGTTCATTTTCCATGAAAACAAAGCTTAGGAGTTTTCATCCAGAAGTTTTGTGTCCCAGTAATGGCAAACTCAAAGGAAGTTGTCAGCAATGTTACAAGATCAAATACAAGGTTTTTTTTTAACTGCCTTTGTCTTAGTTACTTTCTTGAGGTAGTAAAAGGATTATAATTAGTTTAGATAACTAGTCAAGAAAAATTACAGACTTAAGAAATTACTAAAATATTATTTTGTAGTTTTAATGGCTGAAAGTTTATTTCCTCAATTTTCTACCATTATTCTTCAAACCTTGAAAAATCAGGCTTTCAAATAACACACAATGTGTGTCATTGTTACTGAATGATGTTGGTCACATTTATAATTTTTTTACTACTTTTATATGCATTTTTTACTAAAAAAAAATAATGGCCCAGAGTATAGAACCTTGAATAATCGTAACATGGATATCAAAGGCTGCAAATACATGAAGGGCTAAACTACTTTGTGTGAAATGGTTCATGCAAATATGATAAGCTAACCAGGTGTTTTCATCAACTTGTTTGCAAGATAACTTAAAAATTTAAAGAAATGATACACAATGACAAAAGGAACCTTTTTAACGTTAAAAATATTTGTATTTATGATTATCATCACAGTTCAAGCGTTTGTTAGAGTTAGATTGGTATAAGATAAAATATTATTAGCTAACAGAAGTTCATATTTAAAATTACCATTGCACTGCCAAAAATCATGTTTTTTTATATATAATTTGAAAATTAATGGTTGATATTTAATACGAACCAACTAAGCAGAGATGATGTTTGGAAACCGTTTAATTTTACATAATTTTAGGTTAAATTAGTACTGATATTGAACATGTGTAGATACAAAACCAAACATAAAGATGTAAATATATATGGTTAAAGTTCTTTGTGTTGCCTCATGTTACATGACCCAAGACACCACCATACTTTATAACTACACAGTAGGAAGTGACAATCTCTATACCTACCTGTACTGTTTCCTGGAAAAACACCCACATTGCTGTAAGTGTTGTCTATATGATTGCTTCCATGAGTGCAAATATTTCCGTAGAGGGCTTGACCTTTAGTAGGATTTTCCAGTGTCTGCAAATTGCTGTACATTGGTGCTGAAACACAATTGCCACCACTTATTACAAAAATGTCATAAATTAATGAAACATATACTTATACTCAATATTTTATATAATAATTAATTTCTATAGTATGGGAAAAAAAAATTTTATTTTTTCAAAATATAAAATAACAATTATTAGACAAATATAAAAGCCAAACCAACAAATGTTATTTACATTCACCATAGAGTAATTAGCACAGTTTTCAAGTGAATGTAGCCATAATTGATTGAAGTAATTAATTTACACTAAACACTTCTACTTACATAAAGGGCTGTTACATTTTTGATATGATAAATAGCCAAATTTTTGTCCTCAGCACAACCAAACCTTAAACCATTTTTAACCTCTAGCCAGAGAAATTTAAAATTTAAAAATTGCTTTGATATACCTCGGTTATTGGAATAGGCAGACAAGTTAACTGTAACCTCAGAAACAGTCCCACCTAAAAAATAAACAAATTTAAGTTCGTGAAACGTTTATATTTGACATAACACTCTTTATCTAATGTAATATGAACAATTTTATATTATTAAAAAATAATAACTGGCCCTATACTACCTGAAAATAAATTTGTAGTAATACAAATAAATGATATACCAATCGGCTGTAATAAAAAAATGGGAATGAATTGGGAAATTATTTTAATGTCAAAAGAAACATACATCTTTACTCTATTTTTCCACATAATCACCGTGCAGATTGAGGCATTTGTCGTACCGATGCACCAGCTTTCCAATACCCTCTGCATAAAATGATGCCTCCTGCCTATTCAGCCACGTTTTAACAGTGCCCTGCAGTGTGATTACAGTTTCATTTCTCCATGGCATGCCCATTAATCGATACCCTAATCGCTCGTAGTGTTTACCCCCTTCCACCAACCATGTGGAGCGGCCAACTCGCACCTCAGTTGTGTTTGATCACCCTCCTTACAGTCCGGATTTGGCACCGAGTGACTATCACCTTTTCCCCACGTTGAAAAAGTGGCTTGGAGGACGACGCTTCAACACCAATGATGAACTGCAGAGCACTGTTAAAACGTGGCTGAATAGGCAGGAGGCATCATTTTATGCAGAGGGTATTGGAAAGCTGGTGCATCGGTATGACAAATGCCTCAATCTGCACGGTGATTATGTGGAAAAATAGAGTAAAGATGTACGTTTCTTTTGACATTAAAATAATTTCCCAATTCATTCCCGTTTTTTTATTACAACCGATCGGAGGCTGAAAAAAAAAATAACCCTCGTATATTAGGGAACAACATAGCTCAATAGAGATATTAAAAAATATACAAATGAGTAACAACTACTGCATTCAAATTCTTATACAACAGTCCGAACCTGTGGGCAGTCCATGTTCTTATGTGAATGATGTCACATTGTCGCACGGAAAACTGCCATGTATACAGTTGCGATGTCCGATGTATGAATCCTCTAACTTCTAAAATAGTCACTAGAACGCAGTAAACAGTGCAGTGTGCCAAAATAATTGTTCTATTTTTTGGTTTATTTTTTTCTTGCATTGTCAATGAGTATGCAGCTTAGTTTTGAATATTAATTTAACTTGTTAAAGTTATATGAATTAAATAATACTTAGTTATTCGGCAAGGCAATACAATGTAATCACACTACCAAAAATAAATTATTGTATTATGTCTTTGAAAAGTGCCAGTCGCAAACAGACAGCACAAATCAATATTTTGCATTGTTCTTCTTGGCTTCATATTCCTACCACATTGTCCGTTATTATCTATTTACCTTTTTGAAACGGGAACCGGAAACAGCAAAAATCACGTAATGTTCTTCTGCTATGCTACCATAGAACACAGACTGGGACAAAAAGTTCAAGTCGACAAATGTGCGGACCAAGGAGATTTGGACCACCGCTCACACCACCCATGACATCAGAGGATCACGTGGGCCAGTCAGCGATCAGTGTTGGTCGGACACAGTTTAGGACATTGCAATTGTAGACGGGCCTTAATGCAAAACATTCATTTTACTGTTACCCTACCTGAATTTTCAGCAAGAGTCACATTAGAATAAAGGGCATTCTTAGTTTCACTGTTTGAAGGAACTTGAGGTGCGGGTGAACTCTGAAGCAATGTGCTGTATGAAGGCTCGCATGGTGTTTTCAATGAGTAACTCTTTGGAACCTACAAACATAAAAACAGCAACTGATTATTTTTATCACTACAAAGAGACCAACACAAACATGCACATTTACAATCCAAATCTTGAGCAGTATTATTCTTAAAAAGCTACTATAAGCTTTTACTTTTCAAATGTCACAAAGTCTTACATATGCTATTCTACTCACATAATATTAAGCAAAGTCGGTGTTTGTTAAACTGTTTATCTTCAGGTTCATAAAGGATGCCATTATCTTAAGGAGAAAAATATAAGAATAATAAGAGCACTTGAAAATTTAAATTGGTAATAGTAACCTTTCTATAGTTTTCAATGGTAATGAACTTCATGGAGAAAGTACGTGTTTTAGTTGGCTACATTAAAATACATAACTTGACAGCTTTCACTTATAAATGTATATCTTATGAATATTTATTATTATGAAGTATTAGCAAGAAGCTAAATATTAAGACTAAAATTCCTTGAAAAACAATGAGTACACACATATACAAGTATTTGACATAATGTGTATAAAATTATGATTTTGTTTGCTTAGCTACTCATTTAAGTGATGAAAACAAACGTAATTAACACGTATGCAAGTTTGTATTTATTATGGCATGATTTCTTTATTTAAAAGAAAAATAATCGAACAGTTTAATTAGTGAAACTAATAGAGAACAAGAAAGGACAGGGAGTGATGATAAAAACAAGATAGGGAAAACCAAAGAAAATTGGAAAAATAAAATAAAATAGGAACCAAAAATTATTGCAAAAAGAAATGTTGGGTTGAGAAAATACATTTGAGAATGACAAGTTAATTTTGAAACTTAAAACAAGCCACTATTAAATACCATAGTCATATGTACCACTCTTTATTTGTATTCTATAAAAACACCAATGCCTATTACTAGTGCTAATTTTAACAAACTCTTGAACTAGTTACATAAAAGTAACGGAATTTAAAAACTTACATGGTTAAGCCATTAAAGCAGTCAGTGTGAGCATTAGAAGAAAAAACAACATTCAAATTAATGCAATTCATATCAAAAAATACCAATACATAACAAAGCATCCACTCAACCAATTTACATTTCCTTGTAAGAATATTTATTAAAAGTCACCTAGAAAAGAAACAAACACCACTTCATTGTACATGTGAAGAATTTATAAACTCACATGGCCTAGTTATGAAGTATGACCTCCAAACCATTAAATTCCAAATTGTATACTTAGTCATAATTTTAAATAGTTAGGTATACATAAATATGTGTAAACATTAAATTAGTTAAATGAAAATGTTTTAATGCATAGCTAACTCTCTTACAATCTCAATAGGGCCAAAACCAGTTAGAAATATTTGCCTTCATTAATGATAATGAAAATTGCAAACAACACAATACCAATACTAAAATACCTTGTATCACCACAAAAATTTTTCATCACCAGTAATAATGACTGATCACGTGCATGCAAACCACATAATTTTAATTAACTGTGACTAGTCATCACACCATACATCATACCATAACAATATTGATGATTTCATCACAATGGTGGCTATGATATCATTACCACCCCTTCATTGTTACGGGACAATCACAGGAATATGGGAGTTTTGGGTGGGGTGTATTCACATGCTTGTTTTGCACAAAATATTTTTTGACGTAACGTCTAATAAATCGATGAACACCGGCTGCACACACGAAAAAGTGTCCGTTACACACATTGTTCCGTTACGCAGTGTCCCGTTACGCTCATTGTTCCATTACGCTGTGTCCCGTTATGCACATTGTTCCATTACGCGGTGTCCCATTACGCAAATTGTTCCGTTACGCTGTGTCCCATTACGCTCATTGTTCCGTTACGCTGTGTTCCGTTACGCTGTCGGCGAGTGCAGTAATAATAGGTTATGTTACAATTGACTAAAAAATTATGGTGATTCATATAACTGATGATAGATATTTGATTGCAGTTTATTTATATGAAAACTTGTTCATAATTATATTTAAACTTTATAGCTAAACGCCAGTTTTTAAAATTAATTACAAGTCATCTACACGTGAACTGTTTCGTCGACTGTTTATAAAGTGAAGTGAAAAGTTAATGTAGTTTTCATTGCTTATTACAACAACAATTTCGGCAATAAAGGTTAATTAATCTTGTATTTTAAAAATCTGATTACTAGTATAATTTCAAGTATTTATTATTTTATTATTAAAATAAAAATGATTCAATTTTATTCATAAAAGTATGCAATCATTTCATCAATGTTTTGTTATGATGTTGTCACGTTAAACTATCGTCCGTAAACAGACTTTACAGACAACCAATTTTTGACGTGACGTCTAATAAATCGATGAAAGCCGGCTGCATGCACGAAAAAGTGTCCCGTTACGCACATTGTCCCATTACGCTGTGTCCCGTTGCGCTCATTGTACGCTTGCGCCGCATCTATCTCTCTTCCACTCGATTGTAACAACCATCGATTTTACTTTTTCCAGGAACATTAAACTTGAAACACTCCCATTCGTTTCCTACTTTTCTTATCATCGTCCTATCCTTAACAGAATAACACAGATTGGAAGAAGTTAAATAGCAAACATGTATAAAAGTTATAGTTAAAATAATCTCTTCGTTAAAGAACTAAAAAAACATATTTGAATTAATGAGTGCAAATAAAAGTAAATTTATCAATTAAATTGTAGATTTCATTTCACTCATTCTTTGTATCCATACAAAATAGTGATAATTCAATAAAAATGATTCAATTTTATTCATAAATGTATGCAATCATTCCATCAATGTTTTGTTATGACGTCATGTTAAACTATCGTCCGTAAACCGACTTTACAGACAACCAATTTATTTTTTACTAAATTAACTTTCAGGAATCGTATTCTATACTACAGCCCTACCTATTCTAGTATCGAACACTGTATCTTATTGTATACTAAAATCCCGCCCAGTTTAGTATATTTTGCTATACAACATTTTATAATTTAATTATTCATTTTCAAATTGATTTTAATGTCCATGGTATTGTAAAGGATACTATTGCCCTACCTATTCTAGTATAGAACACCATACCAAAAATATATTCCATACTCTAATTTAATTTCCTCAATAACAATATAGTGTGCAAAACAAGCATGTGAATATTCTCCATCCAAAAAGCAGCCTTTTACTGTAAGAATGTATAGCTCGTAATTATTTCAGCACCACCTTGTAGATAACTTCATCAATATCCCAGCCAATTTGCGATGTGAACGTATAATTATTTTTTTAGATAGATGACCTACCTGCCCCAAACCGTTCACTTTGTTTTTATCACTTAAACAATTGCAAAACTAACCTATCTTAGAAAAATGAGTCCTTTTACATTACCTAACAAATTTTACGAATAATCTGACCAAAGAAAATCAAAATTTCACCTAACATCGCAAATGAAACACATCACATCTCTCACCTAACACAGCAAACAAAATGCACATAAACCACTAATACAAATCACAAACATTTAAAAACATTTTTAAAAAAAAATTATTTTTCTTAGCTTTATGCAATAATATTTCACTGTCAATATTCCCCTTTTATATATTAAATTTGCGATTCCACCATTTAATTCATTCTACAACGTAAAACACGACCCGTCACTACTATAGTAAATGACCTTGCATTTCTCTCGTGATTAGTACACTAAGGGCGGTATTCCAAGACGTTTGAGTAAGGTAGCGAATATGCACTGCCTTGTTGAGCAACTGCCGTACCCTAACTCTTGGGTCATATTCCAAAACGTGTCCTAACTGAACCCCTGTAAAGTATCAGATCGGAAGCCATTTTAATAAACGAGGACTTGTGCGAGGCTATAAACAGTTGTACTTCGTGGAATGAGAGCGCGCACCTCAAGAGGTGTATAATATTGGCAACAGATAGGACACCAAAATCAGTGCCCTAAAAATAAGGGACTGGCCGTATCCTATCGTGCACTTGGAATATGGTTAGGGTACAGGTATCGCATATTCAACACCTAAACCCTTATTTTTGTGTCTTGGAATACGGCCCTAAATACAACTGACGTGAACCGGGCCTGCGCCCCAGAAGCCTGTCAGCCTCCGCCACCTTTACCCTCAACCCTCGTCCCACTTCCCGTACCGGCAGCCGCTCCGTCTAGGTACGTAGTCGGGTGGTTGTGTTTGAATAGCGCGCCACGGACGTCAAGAGGGCGCTGTAGCACCAGTGCACCACACCCCTTTAACTAGAGATAATCATTCTAATTCTCTTTTTGCTTATTTTTCCCCAAGTGGCGTGTGACGGCAGATCGGCCGGGAGTGTTTTATGTGCTTTAAGTAATTAATATTTAGTTAAGGCATAAACAACGAAAGGACGTACCGAACATGCACGAGGCGAACCGAAGTCCGCCAAAGTTGGACTGGTTATCATTAACAATAAATTGTTGCAATTTTAGTTAATAGTTTTTATCATGCATTAGGTGTAATATAATTATTAAGAGTGTTTCATGTTTTACCTGTAGCTTCCTGTGGCACGTAATCGTAAATAGGTGTAACGGTAATTGGTTCGGCGCGAAGACGACATGTTAGGCGAGCAGAGCCCTGAGCTCAGCCCAGTCCTTCGCCAGCACCGACCGAGAGCAGACGCATCAGCACCCCGGGGACCTCACGCTTGCCTGCACTGCTAAGTAAATCTTTTAAATCTTAATCATCTTAAATCTTTCGTTCATAATTCCTCGGGGCTTCTCTCGGTCAGGGGGAGACTGTTTACATAATTGTATGAGTGACCACTATGGTCCTTTTTATGCTAATTACCGAATTGTAGAGTGTGACCACGTGGTCAGGTCGCACCACGTAAACCAATTTGTGCCGCAGGCGTGTGTAATATAATCAAAGGTGTAGGCGAAGTAGCAACTAATAAACCAGGGCATACGATTTTATTTGTATTTGTTTATTTCAACATTCTGAGTGTGAAGGCGTGTGGGACGCCGTAAGAGCCCACTGCGTAGGTGAAGAGCATACCCGATGCTGAGAGTGGACCAGTGGCGTGTACTAGGATTGGCTTTAGGGGGGTTAAAATCACGCCTCACATGGGCGACGTCATGGCCCTGAAAAAGAGTCTCTCCCGGATCCGTGCCCCTTGCACGGTGGCGCCCACAAATTAATCTCAGTACATGTATCGACGCGAACCTCTCAGTACATGTATCGACGCGAACCCCTGCTTAGCATAAGGACAGTTAGGCCGCGGCCATGTCAAGTTGATACATTTTTATGATGGTTTTAATCTTTTCATTTGTTTATACAAAATTGTATTTAATTTTTTTAATATGAATTCCTTTTAAATGGTAAAGTTTATTTTAATTTATCCTTTTAGTAGCTCAGATTTTAGTGCGCTTTACTTTCGGGACATCAACTCAGCCGAGTGCAAACTGGCTTTTCGCATGGTTTTGTTTCTGGGGATTTTTTTTTCTTTTTTCCTAATCTAAGTTTAAAACTAAGAGTGTTAGGGAGGGGTCTACGTAGGGAAGACTCTAAGTGTGTCTTAGGCCGAAGCCCCAAAGCTCTAATCGTGCAGGAAAGGTAACATGCATCACGTGCTAGGAGGGGACTGGCCAGCCATGGCAGTGATTGGTGCCATGACTAACTCCCCTCACTCTAACTCTAGACTAAAAACGAGATAAGTTGGGCCCAGGAAAAACCTGCACAGACATAAGTAAAACCCTGGGCTCTTTCCCGAGAGGTGCAAAAATCATGCATTTAGCAAGAAGGTTGGGTACGGGAAACAGAAGGATGTTTCAGGAAGAAGAGTTGGACAGAGTAGAAAAGTGTCTACCGTGCAGGGGGTTGGGCGCTTAAGACACTGCTGTCCGCATTAGGTTTTTGTAGGGCGCTGGTTGTTTTCGGTGGTGACATTTTGTCATTTCCCATCAGGCTGCCAGCCGGCCTATTCTTAATTTAGAAGAGAAGTGTGTTTGGCACCTATTAATTACGAATTAAATTAACTAACGCTGCTGTGCGTGCCCAACACTCGGCACGCCACTCATTGGCACGGTCAGCTTCAACGGTGTATATTAGCACTCAAGGCATGGACTAGTATGCAGTTGGATGAAACAGGGACGCACCACAACGCCGAAATACCACAATGCCGAAATGCTAAATTGACCAAAATGCTGAAATGCCAAATTGACCACAACGCCGAAATGCCAAATTGACCACAACACCGACAGCTAGAAAACTGCTGTGTACCACAACGCCGAATTAACACAACGCCGAAATACACTAACGCCGAAAAATGTCATTGCAGGACTGCCACAATATTAGGTTAGGTTAGACTAGGTTAGGTTAGATTAGGTTAGGTTAGGCTAGGTTAGGTTAGGTTAGGTTAGGCTAGGATAGGCTAGGTTAAGTTAGGTTAGGTTATATTACACTAGGTTAGGTTAGGTAAGGTTAAGTTTGATTGTGGTATTTCGGCATTAAGGTAAGAAACACACACAAATTCATTCAGTTGTTATTTCGGCGTTGTGGTACACAGCAGTTTTCTAGCTGTCGGCGTTGTGGTCAATTTTGACATTCGGCGTTATGGTATTTCAGCGTTGTGGTAATTCGGCGTTGTGGTACATTCGGCGTTGTGGTCTATTTTGACATTCGGCATTATGGTATTTCGGCATTGTGGTAACGACCCGATGAAACTACTAACCTATGGTGGTGTTACTCACTTTTAAACTAGTTCGGCACTGATTTATTAGCCTACCGTGTCACATTACTGCACTGCCTAGCAAGCAACATGGCACTCATTGGCAAGAGCCACTTCAACGGTGTATATTTACACCAAATGCATTAGCAAGCACCTAATTCTATGATTTTACGATACCCAATTCTATGATTATTAAAATAACCTAATTTTAAGTTGCTTACTGCCAATGTGTGTGGTACGTGTATTTATATATATATATATTTTTTTTTCAGTGAATTATTCTGCATTTTAAACTGTGAATGTAATTTACTTAGGTTGTAATTGAAAATATCATGCCTTTCAGAAACACCGTCGACATTGGAGGTGAGGCCTGCCAGGCGGGCAGCTTTGCATGGCATTTGTGGGCTCGGAAAGGACATTGTCAACTGCTATGACGCTTTCTTCAATTGTAGCCCACGGTTCTTAGCAGACATCACACAGCAGCAATGGGAATCTAGGTAAAACCAGCGATTTACATTGTATGCCAGAGTAGGAACGGATTTTTCTTATTAACTTTGGTGAATCTGAACAAGGTGCGTCCCTTGTTTGAAAACGACAAATGCTTCTTTTGTAGAGCTGATGGAAAGCAAAAATTTTAATCTGTGTTGTCAACTGTGAATAATAGATCAACGTAATATTTATGAGCGAGCTGTGATAATCCTGCCATTAAATAAGTTTATCATAGCAAAGAGGAAACTTTGCCATTTTAAAGAAATTTTAGTAACTGTTTGGATTTTCAGTGTTGTAAAATTTTCAAGAACATGGCCATGAGACATTTTTTTATGTCGACGAGCCACGTTATTTATGTTTATAATAAAATTACCTTAATGTAAGATATAATTTTACAAAACCAAGCTGTGGACAACATTTTAGTACCCTGCAATAAGAGCTGTCATGCAATATTTTAGCACAGCACTATTTTGTACAGTTTAAGCAGGCTACATACAGGATGTATCAAAATTCATGTTACAATGCTTGAGGGTAGAAAGCTCTTATTATTTGCAACCATTTTTTCTAATAAACATGTTGCCGGAAACGCGTAGTTAAGCCCCTGTAGCCCCAGAAAAGTCAGCGTAGGCAACACGTTGGGCTTTGTGCGAGACAGACGATGCTGTGGTGAATTACGTGTTTACGACGCTGGGCAGCGCTCGAGAGGACTGTACGATGTCGAATGCTGACCCCCACCCCTTTTTACTACCGTTGGTGGCGCCCTCACCTCTTTTCTTCCGTTCGTGCCATGCCATAGCACTGCGCAGCGTGACATCGCAGTGTCGTAGTGTGGTTTGATATCACTGGTGGTCTGTCGTTGACTGTTCTGTCGTACAAGCAAACTCGTGGTGTCATTTCTTTCGCTGTGGTTCTGAAAAGGACGACGTTTTAGTGGAGCTCAATGGAGTACACGTTTAGTGAGTACACGGACATGCAGCTTGTTTACGGGGAAGCTAGACAAAATGGACGAGCCGCCCGTCGTCTGTACGAAGAACGATATCCGGGTAGTAGGATTCCAGCTCACACCATGTTTGCAAGACTTACTCAGCGAATGCGTGATACTGGTACATGTGCCGTCACAAGACCAAATACTGGTGCTCCACGGAGGGTTCGTACTCCCAGTTTTGAAGAAGATGTACTTCAGAGATTTGAGGAGAGTCCGGATACAAGCTCAAGGGCAGAAGGTTCCGATATGGACGCTGACAAAATGGATGTTTGGCGAGTTCTTCATGAGCAACTCTTGTACCCGTACCACCTTCAAAAAGTGCAACACATGGGTCCGGCGGACTATCCTCTTCGCATGACCTTTTCTCGTTGGTACATCCGAAGAGTATTGAGGAACCCCGAGTTAGCAGTTTTATTCAGCGATGAAGCCAAGTTCACTCAAGACGCTATTCTCAATTCGCACAACAGTCATGTTTGGAATGATGTCAATCCACATACAACGTGTGTTACAGCTCACCAGGAACGTTTTTCAGTTAATGTGTGGGCCGGTATTGTTGAAGGCGTACTCATCGGGCCTTTTTTCTTCCGCCACGACTTACCGGCGCCGGATACCTCCACTTGCTTCAGAACGAACTACCAGGTCTTCTTGAAGAGGTTCCATTGCATGTCCGACGTGTGATGTGGTACCAACATGACGGGGCACCACCTCATTTTTCCCTGCAAGTGCGAGAGTATTTAAACCAAACATTTCCAAACCGATGGATTGGACGAGCGGGCCCTGTCGCATGGCCGCCAAGGTCACTGGACCTAACCCCGTTAGATTTCTTTCTGTGGGGTTACGTAAAAGGGCTTATCTACGCTACGCCAGTAGAAACGTTAGAAGAGCTTACACAGCGAATCATTGAAGCGTTCGAAATCATAAGGTCAACTCCACACATGCTCCAGCGTATCTGTGAAAACATGATTCGCCGTTGCCACCTCTGTGTCGCTCAAGGTGGGCGTGTTTTTGAGCCGTTGCTTTAGGCTGTCACGTTGTTAAAACATATGCAACAATTTCAATGTTGTGAAACAAAGCCGAAGCTGTGATTGATTTCAGAGTGAAATTAAAATCTGTGCCACGATTAAAAAGGTTATTTCTCTACTCAAACGCCCGCACATCCGCAACATAACACTCTACAACAGGTTGCCTACGCTGACTCTTTCTGGGGCTACAGGGGCTTAAGTACGCGTTTCTGGCAACATGTTTATTGGCAAAAATGGTTGCAAATAATAAGAGCTTTCTACCCTCAAGCATTGTAACATGAATTTTGATACACCCTGTATATGGGTCAGATGTGAGAACCACTATCTCTAGACATTTAAATTATTTAGTTGTCCGAAACAGTTTCACTTGTTGAAGCAGTTAAAAGAAGAGCAGACGTTAATATCTGGTGTTTTTAAGAGAACACTTAGAGCAGCATCACTTAACCATAGGGTAAAGTGGGGTAATAGTGAGACAAATCTTAAATCTTTTGCTCTAATTTTTCACTCATTGATTTTATTTTGCTAGAAAAAATAGTAGTACAACATACTGTACAATAGCTTTGATGTGTTAGTGTTATTTTTAATGTGCACTTAATGTATAATGAATAAATAATTTAAATAAGTGTCTCATAATTACCCGACCTGTGGGGCAATGATGAGACAGCCATGGGGTAACTTTGAGACAGTGGTATATCTTTGTTGTTTGTAACAGGAGAAGAATGGGTGGGTAATCATGAGACAGAGCAAATATTATTTTATATGTACAAAATTTTACAGATAGTAAAATTCTCAGCAAGAAAAAAATTTCTATGACTCTAAACACACTGCGACTACACAAACACAATCAATAAAAAATTTTATGAGACAAAATAAGTAGAAAAAGAATTTCTTGGTCTCTAAACTGGATGAAAAAAAAAATTGTAATAGTCATCTACATAAAAACAAATCAATAAATTTGGCACCAAACATAAAGAAACATGTCATTACATGGAAAAGTTTGAAAATGTGTGTTTTAGTCATTCACCAAATTATGTTTGTGGTACTGTCCAAAGAAAGGTATTTTTCATTCACCACCAATGCATCATGTTATTTCATTTTAGGATTCTATAAATGCATTAGACTGTACTTATGTTACTAGTACATCATAATTAAGACCTAATTTTTATTTGTTAATAGATAAAACCAGCACAAAACATTTTTTGTTCCTAAATTAGATAAAAATTGTGATACAATTCTGTATTGAAATTAAGGAACAAATTTGTCACTAAGCCTACGCCTCGTATATATCAACAGGTTTGAGGAATGTGTATTTCAGTCTCTTACCAACTTGATGAATTCTTGGTACTGGTACTTTTCCTACGATATCATTCAAATTCACTACTGATACATCATTTTCTTTCAATTTAAAAGAGTCCTTCTGTTCATCAACACTCTTCATTGCCATCACTTCTACATCTTCACCGTCCAAAACATTTTGAACGACACACAAATACCGATAGTTCACAGTTTGTCTTTTCCCACCCTTGAAGATTACCAAAACATAATCACCTGAGCTATACGATTGTAGAGTTTCCACTTGAATGAAATTGTCTTCTACTTCTCCTGTAATATCAATGTCATCTAGGCTATCACCACTCTCTATCCATTCCTCCTCCTCCTCTTCTTCTTCTTCTTCTTCTTCTTCTTCTTCTTCTGTGTCTGAAGTTTTGCTTTTCTTTGCTTTCTTTCCTGCTACTACTGATATTTTCTTTTTTGATTTGGGCCTACTTTTCAAGGCAGTAGCCTTTTCAATTTCATTTTTGTACTCTTCCGATGTAATGACTCTAGCATGAACATCAATTTTTCTCCTCGTTGTACTGGCCACGCTGGTGCGCTTGATTCTCTTAAGAAGTATAGATTCAAAATTACAGCCCACGGCTGTATCACCTTTGGAAGTTGATGGCATTTCATGAGCAGGTGTTCCGTTAGGCCTATGTATTAATTCAGATCCATTCAAATCAAGGTGCTCATTTTCTGGGAAGACACTTGGTTCTCTGCAGCCTTCTAAGTACTTCTTCAGTTTTTCTGAATCCAAACGCTCAATAGGGTATTTAGTTCGGTCACAGGGAAATATACCAGTGGTTTTGAACCCAGAAATAATATTTCCTGGATGAAGTCCTTCGAACCAAATAGAACAAATGAGGTCCACAAATTCACTCTTCGTTAAACGTCTTTGATTCTCTCGCTGCCAAGCTAAAATGGTTTCATTCCACTTAGCTTTCAGTGGCCCAAAGCAGCACTTGTCTAGCGGCTGCAGCAAATCTGTGGTATGAGGTGGAAGCTTTAAAATGGTAATTTGGTTACTTCTGGCAAATTCAATAGTACCTGGCTCCATGTGAGACATGTGTCCATTGAAGATCATAAGGATGGGTCTTTCTTCTACAACTTCTGCAAATTTTCTCATGTATGAGCCAAATACTACAGATGTCATGTAACCTTTTTCAGTGTTGGCATAAAAGGTACCGGGGATGTCATTTCTTCCCTTCCAAGAAGACCACAATTTCCTGATGAAAATATTATAAGTGGCGGAAGCACTCTTCCCACTGCTGAACAGCATGCCAAAACAGTAGTATTTTCTTTACCACTTCCTTGTATTGTTCGGTGTGCTTTCTGGCCTACTCCGGTAACACACCTTAGGCGTTGAGGGTCCGAAGAGAAAGACGTTTCGTCCAAATTCCACACATGTTGTGGTTTATCTGAAAGACCTAGATCATTTATTGTCCCTTCAACGATGTCATAAAAGTTGTATATGATGTAAGGATCTGAAGTTGCCTTCCGTCTACTAGCATCTAATGCCTCTAGTTTTTTTAAATTTAGCTTGTTCCTTTGGCAGAAACCTCGGAACCAATCACTTCCTGGAATGCCATCCCGGAAAGGTGTACGAATATTATTCTCTGCAATGAAATCAGCAACTACTGAAATGACTTCGTTCTTTGTAAGTGCAAATCCCCATTTTGCCAAAGTCCGAAGGTGTGTTGTCAGCTCTTTTTCTTGGTTTTCAGTCAAGGCTGTCTTCCTCCCTGTTTTTGAGAAACCTTTATTAAGAAGTCGTCGTGAGAGTAAGGATTTGTCTATGCTATAATTTTTGGCCGCTTTCCTGATTGAACATTTTCCTGATCGTATATCAGACAAAGCATGCTCTAAATCTTCTTCTTTGTATTTTTTTCCTTTCTTCTGATAATTTCGCGGCATCTTGTTACTTCGATTAGCTTCTGGAATTACCTAAAGCAAAATAAGGTTACACATTACCTTTTATCATTAGCTTGGTGAGAATATGAGAGAGCATATAGGCTAACTAATTACTATTACTTTGTTCTTAAATATCCAAACTAACTGGTGTTATAATTTTTAAATTGCATAGGATGTAATTCTACTATCAATATAATTTACTGTATAGTCTGATGAAAACAACACAAATGCATAGCCTAGTAGTACAAATTTGGTAAACCAACATTTTTGGTAACATTGTTTAAAACATTATCTTATTTTAACTGTTGTGTATTGTTTTACAATTATATAGAAATAGACCAACAAATTCTTAACTTACCACCACATTCTATTTGAAGTAACTTTAAGTATCCTTAAGCAAACTAACCTCAAATTAGAACTACAAAAATTATGATTTTGCTGGTCCAAGATGACAACTGAATGTCTCAAAATTACCCCAGTCGCTGTCTCAAAATTTCCCCACCTTAAGTCTCATATTTACCCCATAACTTTCACCATGAATAACTAATATCTCGATTGGTGTAAAGCTTCCTGTTTTGTGTAGTTTAATCTTAAAAGTCTAGAATTTTTAGTGCCACCATTACCATTGCTCTGACTATTATAGTTTTAAAAATTTACAAAAAGTTGTGAAGAAAGGAAAAAAAAGTTTTCAGAGGGAAAAATTGTATGTGTTTGGCAACAAAATATTTAATTTATTTAATTTAATTTAATTAATAGCTGCAATTGGGTACAAAGTGCCCGGTGGCAAGCATTCTCCCTACTTCCCCCTCACTCTCCTTCTGAACTGGTCCACACTCCCAGCCGCCACACACTCCTCCTCCAGCCTATTCCATTCCCCTACTGTCCTCACGACCATCGCATTTTTTCCCCTTTCTGTTCTCCTCCTCTCTTTGAAAACCTTCCTAGTATTTTCCTTCCTACTTCTAGGCATTCCCATTTTGACTTTGCCCCTCAGCTCTCCTCATCCTCCCACTCCACTCAGCACCTGGTACATCTTGACCAATCTCTCCTTCTGTCTTCTATCCTTTAAGCTCTCCCATCTCATTCCTATCTATCATCATCTCTGTGGTACTGCACACCCCCTTCCCTTCTCTGTCCGTTCTCCTCCACTTGCCCTTCACCCATCTAGCTGCTCTCCTCTGCACCCCCTCCAGCTCCCTCTCAAGTACTGCCGTGTAAGGGTCCCACACTGCTGCGGCATACTCCAGCATGGGGCGAACCATAGTTTTATAGGCCTTGTCACGTATGCTGCTGCTTCCCCCCCTGAGCACTCGTCCCAGCATGCCCAGGGCCTGTCTGCTCTTCTTCACTACCTTGTCTACATGCTCCCCCCACCCCAGGTTACCCTGCAGCACCACCCCTAGATATTTATAGCTGTCGGCCTCACTTATCACGTTTCCCCTCCAGCGATATTCCCTCCTGACAATCTTCCTCTTCCTGGTAAACCTGACCACTTTCGTCTTTCCCACATTTATTTTCATACCATTATTTTCCACCCATTCTTCCAGCCTTTCCAAATCCTCCTGTAACCCATTTCTCTCCGCATCCATGTAAACCACGCAGTCGTCTGCAAAAAGCCTAATATGCCCTTGTATCTTCTCTCCTATATCATTCATCATTATGGTAAAGAGAAGTGGGCCAAGCACACTGCCCTGCGGCACCCCTGATGTAACCCTTCCTTCCTCCGATAACTCCTCCTCCACACGTACCCTCTGTGTCCGGTTACTTATGAAGTCACCAATCCAACCCACCACCCTCCTGTCACTTATAGCTCCCTCCACTTTTTTCATCATTTTTTCGTGAGGTACTTTATCGAATGCTTTTTCAAAATCGATGAAGCAGGCATCAATCTGTAGACCATTATCTACCCCCTCCACCAGCTCCTCCAACAGTCCAGCCAGCTGAGTCTCACACGAATATCCCCTTCGAAATCCATGCTGTCTCCTGTCAATCCACTTTCTACCATCCAGCTCCCCTACCACATGCCTGTGCACTAACCTCTCCATCACCTTGCCCACCGCCGACGTGATACTAACAGGTCTATAGCTGGCTGGGTCCTCTTTGCTACCCCCCTTCTTGTATATCGGTACCACCACCGCCTCCTTCCATTCTTGCGGCAACTTGCCCTCCTGCATCGATCTACTGAATAGCAGCTCCAGGTGCTTCACCATGGCTTGCCCCCCCAGCTTTATCATCCCATTCCCTATGCCATCCTTACCTATGGCTTTCCTGCTGTCTAACCTTTTCACTACTTTCTCAATTTCTTCCTTCCTGATCTCAAGCCGTTTCTCGTGTCGCCCTGTACTATGCTCAGCATGTTTCCTTGTACCCCTTTCTCGGGGTACTGTTCTACAAGAAAATTAAAAGGAAGTTTATATTATAGTTTTCCTTTAGTATAGTTTATTTGAGTATTGGTGTTATCCGTACGGCGGTATTTTTGAAATATTGGTAACGTTTTTCAGCGCTAGTGTCGCCCGAGAGCACCTAGTAACAGTTAGTGAGAATATCATTAAATAATTGTGTTTATTAGTTATTTTTATAATGTAGTTATATATTGGCATTTGTATAAAAGTATTTTAATTATTAATGCGACATAGCAAAGTTGGACAAATTGTGATCGGGGTAAAATGAAACAATTCACGAGCACGGCGCGCATGCGCGCGAGGGTGACAGACTTTTTCCCCTCCCTTCGTTGAAGGAGGGGAGGGGAAGGCAGGCGATCAGCTGTTCTGTACGACGGGCCGGCGAGTGTGAGGCGGTTCGCGCCAGCGGCCTCGCTAAAAATTACTTTTGCGAGTGTGGGGCCGGCTTGGGCAGCAAAATAACTCGTTGATATCTGTGTGCAAGAGTAGCTGTAAAGCTTGTGAAGATGATAGCCGCTGTACTATCGCGGCGGAACGAGGCTCTTTCCGTCTGGTATAGCCGTCAGCACCGACTGGCCTGAGGACCAGTGGGGTTTAGCGAGGATTCTATAATCATACGGAGACGTCGAGCCGATACGTGAGTGACTTCCCTTGTGATTCCCCTTGTGCCACGGAGTTATGCTGCAAGAGATTGGTGGCAGAAATAATTACATCAAGCCTGAGAGTGTCATTTTACATCGGAGGTCTGTTTTTCCCCAGTTACATGTAACAACTTTAGGATATGGACACGTGAAGTAAATAATTGAAACTTAAGATGAAATTCAAATGGTAGAGACTCACGTTGAACATTTTAAGGGTACCTGTCCCCCGAACACTTGAGCACGTCACGTAACCAGGAAGGCGTTTACTAGCTCGAACTTGGTTTATTTGAGATTTTAAATAAGTATAGGGTGTCTTTGTAACTGATGTTAAGATTAGGGTATTTTTATATTTCCTTATCATGTGCTGGGTATGAATATATATATATATAGTTTATAGCATCGGGCCCGATTTAATTAATAGGTACCGGCGAATGCTTATATTCTTTTAATGCTTGTAATAGTTTGATGTCAGACGTTCAGATTAATAAATATTGTTTTGTCGTACTTGCCGCAAAAGTTGTGCTTTCTCAAGCAAATTCCTTTCTTTTGTTGTTTAAATTAAGCCCTGATTTTTTTTATACCCGTGTTGAATGCTGAGAGGTTTGGGTGAACGGTGTGCCGTAACCGATTTTTCTGATATGTCGGATGGCGATACACTATACCAGGTAATTTCCGGCAATTTTACGCGGTTCAGGACGCTCCCTAGGGGTTTGCGGGGGCGTCAAATGCGCCACTCTGCTACTGGGATTTGCTTGTGGCTAAGCATAGCGGTTGTGGTTGGTATTGGCGTAATTTCAATGATGCCTGTTAGCTGGATCTATAAGCTGACTAAGCCCGAGTTACTAAGTAACGTCCAGGCTGCGGGTTTGACCGTAACTGACGATGTGCACCCCGACGAGCTTCGCAAATTATTTTTTGAATATTTAAAGACTGAGGGATGGGTATCGGGTAGTCGCCCGGCCGAAAGGGCGATACGTGAATTTCAGGAAAAACGTAATCCGGAAGGCCAAGTTGAAAATAAAGTTACCATGGAAGGTATTAAAGGGGTGCCGGGGTTACACGAGACCGCCATTTCGGAGTGGGTTCACCAATTGACGAAAGAAAATGTGGTTAGTAATTTGGAAAGTCTTGGGGTAGAGGTAGATGAGAAGGATGATTGGCCTATGTTGCAATTGCAATTACTAGCTGAAATGTTAAAAGAAGGTAAGGAATCGCATAAACAAATTCCGCGACGTGTCGACAGAGAATTGGAAAATAAACTGGATAAAATGTCATGGTTGGAGGATATTAAGGCGATTCCCAACTTGCAACGGGGGGAAATCGAAGATTGGATTTTATTTTGTAGGGAAGTAGAAAAATTCCTGGAATTAAATTATAAGGTGCATCAGGAAATTTTGATGAAAAGTCTGGCGAGTAAATGTTCGGGTGTAACCCACACTATTATTACCGACGGCATAAAGCGCGAGAAAAATTGGAGCGAGGTGAAAGAAAATTTATGGAGTAGTTTGTGCCCGCGTAGAAAAAAATTGGGATTAATGCAACAATATATATTTAGGTTTCAAAAATTTGATGAAAAAACTGTGGAATATGTAAATGATATTAAGTTGTATTTGAAGGTTTTTGGATTGGAGCTGAGTGAAAGGGCGGTAGTCGATATAATTATCGAAAATATGAATCCTGATATCAGAAGGGAATGCAGTTTTGTCAAATATCCGGGGAATTTAGTGGAATTGAATTCTTGGGCTGTTGAGGTCGATAATGTTATGTTCATGCGTCGTGAGTACGATAAAGGGCGAGTGGATAATAATACTGATGTAGTAAGCGTGGGTAGCCGTAGGGGAGGAGAGGAGGATAAGGAGGTTGAGAGTGAGGTTGTGGAGCGGGATAGAGTAATGAGTAGGAGAGGGCAAGAAAAATGTGAGTGTAGTTATTGTGGGCGGGCCGGGCATATAGCCCGTTTTTGTTTTAAAAGAAAAAAAGTCAAAATACGTCGCTGAGGTTAAGGGATTAAGGGCTTGTTATGGTTGCGGAGTGAGGGGTCACGTGTTGAAGGAGTGCAAAAAGAATACAGCAAAAGATGTGGTATGTGGTTTTTGCGGTAAACGGGGGCATTGGGCACGGAGGTGTGGCATGAAAGCCGAGCTACGTAGACTTAGGTTCGGAAATAAACATTTTTTAGCGGTGATGAGGAGTTCAAACACTTTCAATATTGGCGTTGAAATAGAGGGAAAGGCGGTTAAAGCACTCGTGGATACGGGTGCAAATAAAAGTTTTATAAACAGAAATTATTTTGTGGAATGCCAGCGAGAAAATAAAAAATTTAAAGGGAAGAAAATTGTTCAAGAAGAAGTGATTAAGGTGCAATTAGCGGACGGGAAAGTGTATGAGTGAGCTGAACGGGTAAGGTTGCATGTAAAAATTGATAAGTTTTCCTGGGACAGGGAGTTTTTTGTCATGCCGAATTTAGTCAGCGATCTGATTTTGGGGATGGATTTCCTCACGGATACCCAGGCAGTTGTTAATTGTAAAAGAAAAGAAGTGAGGTTTGGGTTTGAACCAAGTGTGAAAGTACCGTTTGGAAAAGGGAAGAAAGGTAGGGTTATTTGTGGTGGTATTGAGGGTGTGAAGGAGCGTTTAAATTCGGAAGAGGTGAAGCAAATAGAGAGGATCATAGAGGATTTTAATGACGTGATATGTAAAAAGGTGGGTAAATGCGAGTTGGCTCCCTATAAAATTGAGCTGACAGATAACACCCCGGTTAAGTGTGTGCCATACCAATGTGCCCCTCCCAAATTGAAAGCTTTTCGGCAAATAATTAAGGAACTTGAGAAACAAGAGATCATTGCTCCTTCCAACTCAAATTATGCTTCGCCGGCGTTTTTAGTAAAAAAGAAAAAGCCGGGAGAATATCGTTTAGTTTTGGATTATCGTTTGCTCAACCAGAAAATTAGGCTGGATCCTTTCCCCTTACCAAAAATCGAAATTATTTTTCAATATTTAAGCAAAGCTAAATATTTTACGGTGTTAGATTTAAATGCTGCTTTTCACCAGTGCGTCCTGGAAAAAACCAGTCAAAAGTTTACAGGATTCGTTACACCCTGGGGGCAGTATGAATGGAAGAGGGTACCATTTGGGGTCAATTTTGGAGCGCAATGTTTATCTCGTATCTTAGGGAATATTTTGCAGGATTTTCAATATAAGTTTGTTTTAAGTTTTTTAGATGATATTTGTGTATTTTCCGAGAGTTTTGAGCAACATCTTCAGCATTTGAGAAAGGTCTTGGAAAAATTAAGAGATGCCGGATTTACAGTAAACCCGGAAAAAGTGTGTTGGGCGCAAAGTAAGATTAAGTTCCTGGGTTTTCAAGTAGGGGAAGGTGTATTACAAATGGACTGTGAAAAAATTGCCCCAATTGTTAATTTTCCTGCGCCAAAAAACGTTAAAGGAGTTATGAGGTTTTTGGGAATGATAGGTTATTTTAGTAAATTTATCCCTGAGTATGCCGATATTTGTGTTCCCCTAAATCAGCTAAAAAAGAAAGGGCAAATTTTTGTATGGGGAGATGAGCAAGAACAAGCCTTTTTGAGACTGAAAAAAGCTATCTCTGAACCCCCCATATTAATGTTACCGGACTTTGAAAAAAGATTCGTAGTGCAAGTAGACGCCTCTAGCAAAGCGTTAGGGGGAGTTTTGCTTCAAGAAGGTAAAGACGGGTTTCACCCAATTATGTATGTAAGTAGAACATTGAATGGGCATGAACAAAAATATGGCGTATATGAGAAGGAGGCGTTGGCATGTATTTATGCTATTGAGCGATTTGAAAATTTTCTAGAGCACGCGGAATTCGATCTGTGGACTGATAATGAAGCATTAACTTGGTTATTCTCCCATCCCCGCCAATTGGAAAAAATTGGAAGATGGGTTATGAGGTTAACCCGTTTTAGGTTTAAAATTCACCATCTTAAGGGACGTGAAAACGTCATTGCCGATGCCCTCTCTCGAATGTATGATTCACAGAATTTTTGTAGCGAGCCAGACGAGGAAGAGGTAGGGAGTTGGCAGGGAGATGATAAAGGCGAAGGAAGTGAAAATGAGCACAGTGATAGTAAGGAAGAAGGCGAGAATGGCGAACCAAGGGAAAATGAAGTTTGTAATGTGCTGTGGGGTTTTCCGGAAAGTTTTGAAAATATTAAAGAATATCAGGATAAGGATCAAGAAATACAAAATATTAAGACTCGTATGCGAGGATCGAAAGATGATGAATTTCAGACATTTAAAGACCAAATTTATAGAGTGCAAGGTGGAAAGAGAAGGCTGGTAATCCCTGTTTTGATGAGGCCCATGATTCTACGTTATTTTCACGACTCAGTAATAGGGGGACATGGTGGAAAACAGAAAACCCTCGATAAAATTTCTGAACATTTTTATTGGGAAAGTTTAAAAAAGGATGTGGAAGAGTATGTAAAGGGGTGCGAAGCCTGTCAATTAGCTAAGCAGCCGGTGAATAGTAAGGTAGGTTTTTATTCAGTGGAAAGCCTTTCCAGGCCCTGGGAAAGGGCCTATGTTGACGTGTTTGGGCCCCTGCCCCGATCATTGAAAGGGAACAATTGTGTTTTAATTTTATTAGATGGTTTCAGTAAATTTTGTGTACTATTACCTATGCGGGACATGAAAAGCGCCAGGGTGATTTCCGCCTTAGTTGAGAGAGTCTGGAAGCTTTTTGGGGGACCCGAGCAATTGGTTTCAGATAATGCGAGTTATTTTAATAGTCACAGTTTCCAGCAGATGTGTTTTAGCTGGGGTATTAAACACGTAAACACTAGTCCACACTATCCGCAACCGAATTTAGTGGAAAGATTGAATAAGGGGGTGAAAGCAGTGTTAACGATTTTTCACCATGAACAGAATAGGAAGTGGGATGAGTCACTGGAATTTTTAAATCTTGGATTAAATATGACGCAACATGGAAGTACAGGTTACACCCCTGCTAGTGTATTTTTGGGACGAGAACTATGTCATCCCTTGTTGAACATATGGGGAATTGAGCCTACTAACTTTACGGTGTCTAGCCCCCGCCTTTTGGAGAAGGTTTGGACCGAGGTGTCAAAAAATCTGGGTAAAGCTCGCTCTAAGTTAGCCCAGAAATATAATAAGGGGAGAATTGCAAACCCTTATAGGGAAGGTCAAGAGGTGTTATGCCGCCAATTTTTAGCCAGTGATAAGGGAAAATACCTTAGTGCTAAATTGCAATTTGCGTTTGCCGGGCCTTTTATAATTAGGAAGTTTTTAGGTCCAGTTACGGTGCTTCTAGAAGATGTGGAAAAAGGGAAGTTGGTGAAAAAAGCACATGTTAGCCATCTTAAACCTTATTTTAGGAAATCTTAAATATGGTAATTTATAGTTTTCTAAGTTATTAGGGTTTAGTCTTGTTAGTAATTATATATTAGAGATTGTAAAGAGTGCTCAAATAGTTGTATTGTAAGCGCCATACGTTTCTGTTATTCATAACTTTTTGGTAATTTTTTTTGTGCATTAGTTTTGGGGTAAGTTTAGTTTAACTTTCGGAGTGAGGTACCACTCTATTCAGTGTGTGTTCTATCATGTCTCTTGACTCGTGTTCTTGAGAAATTTTCCGCAATCTGTTTGTGATTCTAAGGCTGTGATTTATTTCCTTCTATATGTGTCTAAATGTTTTATTCTATGTTTTTATTGGTACCTGCCCAAAGAAATTGTTTTTACCTTAGTTTTACTTTTAAAGTTTTTTTTTGGGGGGGATATTGTACCCCTTTCTCGGGGTACTGTTCTACAAGAAAATTAAAAGGAAGTTTATATTATAGTTTTCCTTTAGTATAGTTTATTTGAGTAAGGTAAGTGCCCCGGTACTCGTCACTGCTCCAATGGTCGTCACTAGCAACTTCAAATGTAAATAATAGTGAAGCAGCTCAATATATCGCCAACTTAAATATTGACAAAAATTTGGTCGACGTTCTAGCTGAAATTACCACAATAGTTTTCGGAACAAGCACTATTTTCAATCAAAAAAAGTCCGTGCATCAAAAGTTCGTAGAGCAGTGAAGATAAATAGGGGAATTCCTATACTAAAACACTAAGGACGTTAGTGCACATTTTTACTTCTAATTCTGTAATTTTTCATGTTTATTCGTGATGTTTTGTGCTGAATGTGTTAGTTAAATGTTCTTGAAGAGGTGAAAGTGTTTATTTAAAAAAATTCATTTTCTTTGTATGATTTAGTTAGGGTGACGAAAACTGGATCAATAAAAACCTTGTATTGCTAGTGTTCGTCATACCTGACGAGCACTGGTACATTTAATATTTTATTTAAAGTTGTGCTAAGTTACACCCTAAAGTTCTTAAATAATATTGGTTCTTTGTTGTTAATAGACAAAGTACGTTATTACGATCAGATCCAGTAGTCGTCACCTATGACGACTTCCGATGCATGTGTATGACGACTTCTGGGTCGGAAATTACTTTACTTTATTGATTGCAAAAATTGTGTAGGCATTGTTGTTTACATTAATTTAGGGGTCATTCGATATATATTTTGACATTAATAAGTAAACTAAACATTGTAATGTGTCTCGTTCTTTAATTACAGGGCAAAATGCCAAAACGGAAAATACTGTTGTATGAAGAGTCAGCCATGGAAGCTGCTCTTAAAGATGTAGCGAATGGTATGAGTATAAAATGAGCAGCGGAAAAAAATAGTGTGCCAAGGAACACATTGTCCGATAAACACAAAGGCAAATCGCCCTTGGGTAGGAAGATGGGCGGGCCCTGATTCATTTTTATATTTTACTTGTGATACCGCATAACATGCTATGTTATGTTGCAGCAACGAATTGAGTCGTATTGCGTACGCGTACAGTATGACGTCGCGTAAATAATAATAAATAGAATATAAACAATTAACAATATTTGATAATTAAACAGTTTTTGTTAACCAAGAAACAATTAAATCTCATTAGAGCGGCTTTATTATATCTCTTTTAAGATAAGAACAAAAAAAAACGTGAAAATACGCGATAGTGAAAAACAAAAACATACATATTTCTAATTTGTAAAAAAATACTTTGTTACGTTGTTTCTGTTCCAATCTCAAACTTTGTCTACACACATAATACCTTTAATAAACAGTAAAAAAACTTAGACGAGGAATTTCCAAATTATACTTTATTAATAAACAAACATCGTTCTTTGTATCGTAAATTCATTGAATATGCGCGCGCATGCGTAAAATATACGAGAAATGCGAGTAACAAAATGCAGCCGTGTGTAACGTTTCGTTACTCGTTACTAGACGGCACACCCGTTACTCAGTAACGAATACATTCGGTTTGCTACAGCTCTATGTGCTGTCCCTCTTTGTTCCGTGAGTGCTGTAAGTAAATTCAAAATTTAATGAGGATTATTCATTATATTACTGAACGATCTTTATGAAATGCCATTTTGATGTTTAAAATATAGTACCAAATAAAATTTGAAGCCCAAATAGTACAATACTATCATTCTGGATCCATGAATTAAAACTAATGCAGCCGAAATCGCACATGACGACTACTGGCACAAACATGTGACGAACACTGGCAAACACGAAAATTTGCATGACGACTACTGGCTCGAAATCACACTTTTTTCAAAATAATAAATCTACAAAAATAATTTGTGTTTATCGAAGAGTGTTGGATAGCATTGTAGAGTAAAGTTTGAGGTTAAAAACAAACATGTAGGGGCAGTAATACACCTACAAGGTTATGTACACAATTTTTTTTTTTATAAAAAACTTCTTAGCATGACGACTACTGGTACATCTACCTTATTGGTGTTATCCGTACGGCGGTATTTTTGAAATATTGGTAACGTTTTTCAGCGCTAGTGTCGCCCGAGAGCACCTGGTAACAGTTAGTGAGAATATCATTAAATAATTGTGTTTATTAGTTATTTTTATAATGTAGTTATATATTGGCATTTGTATAAAAGTATTTTAATTATTAATGCGACATAGCAAAGTTGGACAAATTGTGATCGGGGTAAAATGAAACAATTCACGAGCACGGCGCGCATGCGCGTGAGGGTGACAGACTTTTTCCCCTCCCTTCGTTGAAGGAGGGGAGGGGAAGGCAGGCGATCAGCTGTTCTGTACGACAGGCCGGCGAGTGTGAGGCGGTTCGCGCCAGCGGCCTCGCTAAAAATTACTTTTGCGAGTGTGGGGCCGGCTTGGGCAGCAAAATAACTCGTTGATATCTGTGTGCAAGAGTAGCTGTAAAGCTTGTGAAGATGATAGCCGCTGTACTATCGCGGCGGAACGAGGCTATTTCCGGCTGGTATAGCCGTCAGCACCGACTGGCCTGAGGACCAGTGGGGTTTAGCGAGGATTCGCTAATCATACGGAGACGTCGAGCCGATACGTGAGTGAATTCCCTTGTGATTCCCCTTGTGCCACGGAGTTATGCTGCAAGAGATTGGTGGCAGAAATAATTACATCAAGCCTGAGAGTGTCATTTTACATCGGAGGTCTGTTTTTCCCCAGTTACATGTAACAACTTTAGGATATGGACACGTGAAGTAAATAATTGAAACTTAAGATGAAATTCAAATGGTAGAGACTCGCGTTGAACGTTTTAAGGGTACCTGTCCCCCGAACACTTGAGCACGTCGCGTAACCAGGAAGGCGTTTACTAGCTCGAACTTGGTTTATTTGAGATTTTAAATAAGTATAGGGTGTCTTTGTAACTGATGTTAAGATTAGGGTATTTTTATATTTCCTTATCATGTGCTGGGTATGAATATATATATATAGTTTATAGCATCGGGCCCGATTTAATTAATAGGTACCGGCGAATGCTTATATTCTTTTAATGCTTGTAATAGTTTGATGTCAGACGTTCAGATTAATAAATATTGTTTTGTCGTACTTGCCGCAAAAGTTGTGCTTTCTCAAGCAAATTCCTTTCTTTTGTTGTTTAAATTAAGCCCTGATTTTTTTTATACCCGTGTTGAATGCCGAGAGGTTTGGGTGAACGGTGTGCCGTAACCTATTTTTCTGATATGTCGGATGGCGATACACTATACCAGGTAATTTCCGGCAATTTTACGCGGTTCAGGACGCTCCCTAGGGGTTTGCGGGGGCGTCATCCTTTCCCACTGTTTTCCCTTCTCGAACACTGACTTGTACTGCATGGCCAACAAGTTTGCCTTTTCCTTGGATCCCGCTGCAATTTCACCTTCCTGATTCCTCAAAATTGGTACCCCTGTCCCTGTGCCTTTCGTGCTTCTAACAAACCCGTATAGCTATAAGATTTTATTTATTGCAGATAACTGATATTGCCAGTCGGCATACAAACACACATTTATAAATTATAAAATCAAATCTTTTGGATACTTAACATTAAAATTTTACACTGTCTCATAATTACCCCTTTTATTTGCTGTATCATAATTACCCCACAGCACCCTACCTTTCATTCAGTATATAAAGCTGTGTATTGTCAAGGAAAAAAAATGTTCATTTAAATTAGAACAAAACTAATAATGCATATTACCAACTGAATTTAACATTTCTTTAACACATACTTAGATTTTTACACACTATAATAACATAAACAATCATCAAAATAAGTTTTCATCTCTAGGCTAACTTTCTTGCTGATATCTTAATGTAGCCTGAAGCATTGAGAATAACACAATATTTTTTACATCTTTTAAAAAAGAATGGAAGAGAATACTACTTAAAAGTATTAAAAAATATAGTTGTTAAATATTAATACTGAAGAAAATCCACAATGTATTCAGACAACAAAAACCCCTTTACAATAAGATCACAATATACTGTGTAGACAGTGATTTATTCTGTTTTGGTAAAGTAAACTAGTGGTACTTAAAAACAGATCATTAAAATAGGTTACTCGAAATATTAATTATGAATTAAATCACAGGGTTTGGATTTTTTCTTTGAAATGGTTGAATTTAGTAACATGTGCATGTCCAAAATGGTTTTAGTGCTAGAGCATGCATGAGATCTAAAATTCTACAAAATCTGCAGAGGTGGTTAATCTGTAGTTACCCACAGAGCTTCGACTGGCATTGCACCTGTGTATAGTTTGTTAATGGTTTACAATAGTATGTACCTACAATTCTGGTCTGAACTCGGTGATGTAGCAGTCAGCATTCTTGATAACAAGCCCTGGGATCTTGGGTTCAAGTCCTACCTCTGAGCATGGTTGTTATTAGAATGGTTCTACATCGCCATCTACTAAACCTACCAGCATAAGGTGAGGATGTTAAAATTCTCTAAAAGAAATAAAATAAAAACCAAATACAAGGTAGGGTGTTCAATTGGTTGTGACATTACAAATGAAGAGGCCATGAGATGCACGGGACTACTTATAGGTATAGTAAATGACCAGTGATTGGCCATGTGTGACGAGAACGGTGAAGCCGGTACACGGGTATGCTTGTATGATATGTTGGAGTAATAATAAATACGTGTTACAGTTATCACAAATTTCATGCACACACAACCTAACATAAAAATGGAATTTGGGGAGAATTATTTTGGGCAATATATTAAGCTAGTAAACAATTTTTCATTGTAAATAAAATACATAGACGAGCAATGGAAGGCATGTATCTGCAGACTGGCATATTGGATGTATCGTTGGATGTATCACTGAATGAGACAGACAATTCAAAATATTTTTGAAAGCTTCAGGAAAGGACAAACCAGAAGAAGAAACAAAGGTGGCTTTACTGTTGAGCTGTTCAGCAGTGATGATGCAACATGAAAAGATTACGCAAGAAAAGATTCTGAATTGTTTTGAGCAGTACTGTGTGCCAAAAATAATTATAATTGTGCAACAATTTAAGTTTGGGAACATTGTACAGTTTCACACAAAAAACTGAATGAATTCAGAGCTAAATATTATCAATACGAATTATGAAATTGAAGAACTCAACAGACTTCAGATGATGAAAATGTCATAGGATTTTGTAGCAAAAATTTACAGGAACATCTACTTAGGGAACCAGAGTTGAATCAAAAGAAAGCTGAGTGTGTATTCAAAGTGATAAAACACCAAACCAAGCAACTACACAAGAAAATCTAAAAACTGTATCGTCAGCTCATTCAGCCTGATTCTCTCCCATACAACTATCAAGAAACAGTTCAAAAGTAAAATCTACTCTCCTGCAATCACAGTGTGATTGAATGAATTCAGGCTTTGAATTTCATAACCATGAAGGCCATTAGAGACATGATCACATTGTGATAATTGTGGTCAAGTACATTGAAGAAAAAGGTGTCTCTGAATTCTGGGGCAGAATAATCAATATTGCAGTTAGAAATATTTGAGAAGTTAGGGTTTAATAGAGATAAAATGATGAAGCTTTTTCAACAAAAGATTAAAAAGAATAGAAAAAAATCAGGACTTAGTACCTTACTGCCTATTATAATATGATAAGTATGGTTTTGCCTACTTTTCTGCCTAATAAAACAGATCCTATTACCAGCTCACGGAAACCTGAGCAGGTAGTTCAGAAAAGTCAAAATCAAAGATATCTGCCGTTTCCGAATAGTAACGGCATGTCCTTCACCCATCACCCTTTAATTTCAAGGTCTTTTTCAGTACAAAACTAGGGTAAAAGTTTTGTATTACGTATCCAAGCCTATCCCTTGATCCTAATGGCATGATCATGAATACATTGATCCTGTGGCACATGATGCTTGCAGTTTTAATTTAGTACATCGAAATATCCTGGATACAATAAAAATTTTGATGTAACAATAAATTATGATTGTATTATCAGATCTAATAAAATCCTAAAAGGATTTTTTTTTACATACTTCCTAACATTGTTTGTATATGTAGTAATATTTTTGTTATGTCCAGGATCTTTCGACGTACTAAATCAAAACAGCAAGCATCATTTACCACAGGATCAATCATACAGGATCATGCCATCTTATCTTGGGATAATATTGGATAAGTGATACGATACAATTACTGAAACTAGTCTTGAAATGATATCCCAAAACTTTTTACGCTAACACAACCTGGTAAACCAACGAAGAAATATTTTTGGCAGTCATTTGTTTGCGTTTAAAAAACTTTACACATTACTTTCAGGCAACTCACAACATTTATATGTTCAAGTTAATTGTCTGACAGTCACAGATAAATATGCAAAGGTGTTAACAGCAGTTGGGTGGCTAAGCAACACACTATCGGTGCATTTTAACTACAAGATAGTGCCACAAACCCTTCAAAGACCAGAAGGATGCATTAAAGAAGGGTAGAGACTCATCCTGTAAAGAAATGCTGCATCAACAATACTGCAAAGATCCTGGCAACCATTCAGGTGGTCAAGAAAAATGGCTGACATCCATTAAGACATACTTTCCAAGGATTTTGTAGAATAAAGATCCTTTAAGGAGATATTAGAAAACAGGGTCCATGTTGTCAAAGTTGGGAAGGGTCCAGAATTCTGCAGAAATATAGGAAATTGTAAAAATCTTACGCTATAACTAGAGAACATGAAAATTAATTAGAGACTTGGTGCCAGAATTTGCACCGTAAAAGTAGAATACAAGAAGTGATGACCTGCAGATTACTTAATAGTCCAAAAGTAAGTTGAGGTTGGCTAAGCCCAGCTGACGAGACTATATCACAGCGTAATTAAAGCACTATTTCCTTAATATATTTAATGTAATTTGCATCTAGAGTGAGGTAATAATGTACTACAAGATATAACTGAATGCCTGAATATTAGTGATCAGAAAATTGTGCAAATCATTTGAAAGTAATAACAGGGTAATTTTTCCATATCACGTATCCTGAAGACAGGATCATGTATAATTGATCCTGTGAGGCATGATGCTTGCTGTTTTAATTTTGCACGTCCAAAGACCCTGGTCTAACATCCCACTGAGATGATAAAGAAGATAGGAGGGGAAGCATTACAAGGGAGAAGGATGGGAAGGTGATAAAGGCAGCTGGGAACTAAGATGAACAGAGGTGGGTATAAAGGGCGGAGATCACGTGTGGAAGCTCCAGAGGGAATTGAGGTGAATGGAAAGAGGTAGGAACACTTTCCTTGGGAGGACGGCGAGGGAGTGGAATGGGCTGGATGAATGAATGCTATGGGTGAGAGATGCAAGGGATCTGAGAAATAGACTAAAAAAGGGAGGGGGGAAGTGAGTGAAAGGGATGAAAGCTCAATTGCAAGTGTATAACATATTAAAAAAAACACTACCGGAACAAATTATGTTGAGTCTTATGAAAATTTTCCATTTCATTAAACTTGCGATCATAATTCATTGTTATATCACAAGTTTTTGTTATGTCCAGGATCTTTAGATGTACTTAATTAAAACTGCAAGCATCATGAATCACAGGATCAATGTATACAGAACCATGCCATCACGATACGTGATACGGAACTTTTACCTTCAGTTTGCTGCCAACATTATTTATATTCTTCCTTTGCAGCATACCAATCTAACAATCACATCATTCTTTAATTATCTTATTTTCCTTTACTAACTTCTGTGATGTTTATCTTCTGCACAGTATCAAGAAGTGAACTTTTGACCCTAAAAGTCGCATAGTATGATTTTTTAGATCAGACAGATACTTAAGAACCTAGTACCTAAATACCTTTGCTAGTAACTACTGGCAACTGGTTGATGAATGTGTCAACTAAAAAAAAAGTTTTAATTATTTGCTGGATAGTATTAATATGGTATTTTAAAAGTACAACACATCAACTTCTTCATCGAGCATATAGTATTTGATAAATGTGCAATTTTAATTTCATTGAAACTTTGTATTTACTGTTAAAGTATGCTTTCACAATGTTATCCAACCTTATTACAGACACAAACTGTTCTTAAAACCATTCTACCACTCCCACTAATGGGGTTTCTCATAAAAGAAGGCATGAGTTATTTGAAAAAGTTGTTTGAATTTGTTTCCAAATAATCAATTGCTTCTACAATGTTTCTACTTGCATCCACACAATATCAGATTTCACACCAATGATTCTGAATGCAAAATGTCTTCACTGTCATAAGTTTAGTACAGCTACAAAAGAACAATGCCAGATTATAAAAGTTTCTGATACTAAACAAGAATATTGACTTATCATCGCTCAATCCAATGCCGACCTGTTATTACAAAGCTTGAAACTCACCATCGGTTGTTTCTTGGGTTTGGGTGGCACAGCTGGCCTAACCTTGCGCATTCCATTTTGCACATCTACATTATTCAGGTCCAAATTAGCAATCTGCTGTTGTAAATGGAATGCCATCTTCAGTGGTGTTTCACCAGTTCGGAACTAGAAACCATGAATCAGTGTCAGTCACTGAATGAATCACGTTTCCGGAATGATTAAGGTTAAAAAGTCAACAACACCTGTCATGAACCACGCCCCACTACACACTTAACTTGCATTAAAATGATTTCGTGACATACTAAATGGATCAAATGAAGCCAAATTTTATTTAGTAACGATTTACTTCGAACAAAAAAGACCAATTAAAAAATAATCATTAAAAGAAAATACGCAATTACAGATATAACTAAAATAATTATTTCACTTTTAAGTCTGAAAATTTATTCATAAAAAATACAAATATCATTGATATTAACAACATTTCACCAGATTAATTTACATTATTCCTTATTTAACTTTCACTTACCAAATGACACAAAAACAACAAATTCTCGTGCTTGCTCTTTGGAGAAACCTTCTTCGCTTAAAAACTTCAAGCAATCAAGCAGTTTATACAATACAGCCATAAGATATTTTTGGTAGTCAAAATAAATGTATTAGAATCAGAATTTACACAATTCTACCAGTGCACAAAGTTTCAAATGTATCTCAGAGATGTAACATAACCTTACTGGGAAAATTGTACTGTACTACAACGTTACAAATAATGTATGTAAAACTTATATAAGTCAATTTTAAAAAAAAAAATGTATAACAATGGAATTCATTGGCTTTTGTGTTGTATCCGCATCAAAGGGGAAGATTTCACCTACACTTTGATCGACATTACTGAGGTTCGTGCTGCCGCCGCACCATCGTATTGCCGTCTGGGGCATTCAGTGTGAGCAAGGTCAGAAACAGAAGCCTCTGTAACATGCTTTCCATCACCTGCAATCTTGTGTTCGAGACCCGGGGTGAGCCTAGTGGGGGCTGGTGTGAATGAAGTTTGACTTTGCTCTGGGAGGGTGCCAGGCTAGATCTTGCAGCTAACAGAAGTCTCGTGGGTCGTCGACCCCAGCATGGCCCACTAGGCTCGGAGGCTGAGCTTAAATTAGAAGCCCAATAAACACCAAACATTCGCATCGCATCGCAGGTTAAGCTGAAAAAGGTCTCTGAATTATAGAAGCATTTGGAAAACACATGTTTTTATTCACACATGTCTTTGTTTACAGATTTCCAGTTTGTGCGGGCAAACTACAAAACATTTCAATGAACGAAACACGGAACACAAGTTATCAATAGTGGCAAGCGATGCTTAGTCCTCGCGGTAGTCTTTTCTAAGAAACGAGGACAGTTAAAACCCATAGCTCGGGTTCTGCAGTGGGCGTCGAGAATCTACATTAAATTGATTGGAACAATATTACTTGAAAAGCTGGCAGACATATGCACAGCTGATTTAATCAAAGTTCTGTTATGGAGTTGGCCAGTGTTGTAAGTTCGAAACCACGCGGTGGAATAGTTATACGGCGGGTGAACCTATAATGATGGCCAGGTTATGCCTTGCACCATAAATGGTCCAGGGACGTGCGGGAGGAATAAGAAAAAAGTTTTAGGTTGAAAAGTTATAATTATCAGAATAACTGTGATCAATGACACAATGGTGATGGCTCCCCACAGGACGATGCATCCACCCTGGACCACAGTCTGATGAACACTGAAAATTGCCAGGAGGAGGCATCGGCGAGGGAGGAGGGGACAGAGCCGCTTCCCGCCAAAATGTGAAAAAATTTAAAACTAATTTTATGTGAAACTTAAAAACTAAACACTTCACAAATCCCTTGAATAAAAATTCGAATAACAAATTAGGTAACAAATTAAAATATTAACACTAATGGCTTCTCTGACTCGTGCGGTCTGGTTGGAGGGTGCATTCCACCAGCAGTGGAATAGTACTGGTGGGGTGGGGACCTAGTTTTACTGTTGCAGGAGGTACGAAATCAGCTGTGTGCACTTTATTTCAAGATGCAATCTACACTGTTGTAGAATCACTTGGATCAATGGGCGTGGTGTGCGTAATGTGGAATAAATTTAGCACATGGGTCAATTGTGTACCTTAAGGTGTATTTGTTGTGTTATGCTTAGTTAATAACATTTTGGTGCACCACGTGGGGGCAAATAATACTCCCTACCAGTTACATTGACTAACTGGCTTGTTGTAAGTATCATGTTGTTGAGCATTATTGTGCTAAGGCTCATAATTATATATTATATCAAGATGTGGTGAAGAAGAGAAGGGCAATAGGGGGATGATTGTGATGATTAAGGAGCTAGGGTAGGAAGCATTACAAGGGGGGAGAAGGGTAGAAAAGTTAGTCAGATAAGAGGAGATAAAAGGAGAGGGGGACTGGGGGCAGCTGGGGACAAGGATACACATAGGTGGGTATAAAGAGTGGAGAGATCAAGTGTGGAAGCTCCAGAGAGAATGGAGACAAATGGAAAGGGGTAGGAATGCTTTCCTTGGGAGGATAGGGAGGGAGTGGAATGGGCTGGATGAAGAAATGCTTTGGGCGAGAGATGCAAAGGATCTGAGGAGAAGACCAAAAAGGGGGCGGGGGGGGGGGGAAGTGACAGAAAGGGGAGGACTTCTTGCCACCAGGTGAAAGCCCAATTGAGAGCAAAACATATCTAATCTAATTCGAACAAACTTGTCTCAGTCGCTAAGGTATGTAGTGTAAAGTTCCAAGGTCACATGCGACAGCTCATAACTTTCCCAGTAAATTATGAGCCCAGCCACTCTCACTATGAGGCATATTATCGTGTATAGTGTAGTTTTCTCAGTTAGGGAGGTTTATTGTGGAGAGGATAGTGGGATTTAGTCAGCTTTGTCAGCCTGCGGACTGTCAAAACCGCGCACAGCCATTGCTGACCCTGCGGTAACAGAGCACACTCTTCATCCACTAGCACCATGTGGTGATGGCCCACAGTACCAGCAGCTCGCAAACCACTTGTGCCGCACATTTATATGCCCGATCTCACTGTTCCTTCGCTGATGCTTAACCTTTCCTTGTTCAGGCTTCTTCTACAGTCAGTTGGAGCACCAGCCACAATACTCTCTTGACTAGTAAAGGCATGTTTCGTCAGTTATGTGCAGAACTGCTCTCTCAGGTGAAATTTATCTTCCAGTTGACGACAACCATTGGTGCTCCCTCTGCTCACACAGGCTGTTATGCCGAATCAGCACCTCACTAAGATGTGTGTTCATGTAGAAATTGCACAAGGAGGAAACACAACCAGTGCATCGCAGTTCAGCATGTGACATAGTGCAGTGCAGTGAATGGATGCCACTTCTGGCAGATCGATTGTCGCACACATGACAATCGACCAGGGTTTACCAATTTAAATAAATTTTAATTAAATAAGGGAAATTGCAATAAAACTGACAGTGGCGTCTCGTCAGGGCAAGCAAGGCAAGCAGTGCTTGCCCAGGCAGTTTCCAGACATTGTATTTTTTAAATAAACATTTTATTCAGAATAGTATTTTACTTTGGCTCGTGCAGTTAAGTGTATGTATTTTTTACACTATCTTCTTGGGACCCAATACTGTGCGCTATAAGAAAAGAACTCGTTAACACACAAAACATGCTGTTTTCGAAGCGTTGCTAGGTTTAGAAGCGCTGGTAGGACCGCTTTCAGCAGGAAGGCTGCCGCACGAATTTATTTACAGAAGGGGATGTCGGGGTGGGGGGTGGGGGAGGGGGGGGGGGTGGCACGGTACAAAGGTTCGAGGAGGGGATTGGCTGTAAAAACACGTGGTAGAAGCTACGAAGGTAATGCTTTCTTGCCGAACTGAAGCGAACATGGCCGAAGCAGACGGTGGAATTCTTCCGCCGACTGCTTCGGCTATGTCCGCTACGTTCCGGCACGGCAGGTGGCGAGGTGTGCCAGTTTCTTGGTACACGTACCAGTTAACAGAGTTTCTGATCCGGTAGCCTACAACTCACATAGTTTCGGTTCCCTACCACGTTCGTGAAACTTCGGATTGCTCTCAAAAATTGAAATTAAAAAAAGCGAAGGGTTAGGTTAGGTCAGTCACAACATGTTTGTTTTCATTGGAAACTTCTGATTTAGCGGCTGAAGTGGCGTTAATACCAAAACGCAAAACTTCGGAAATCTTCGGAAATTCTTGCAGGGAACCGAAACTACGTGAGTTGTAGGCTTCCCTTTCTGATCACGTGTGAAGATGATTTATTTTGTGTTGGTACGATAAATACCAAGATTTAATTTTTACTATTCTAGTACATTTTAATGAGGTTCTTCTCTTTATTTTAAGTACTTACTTTGCCATGTATTGTCTGTTTATATATTTTGTACCAGATATCGATGATACTACACTCCCACTTAGTATGTAAATAATGTAGAGTAGGTATTTTACTATCAAAATAATGTAAGTAAAATTTATTATTTTTCAAAAATAATTTATAATTTTAAAAAAATGTCAATTTTTCTACCTGTGGAATAGTCAAGGTTCAGTTAAGAAAACTACTTAAATAGCACCCTTTTGTACCTTGAAATCCATATTTTCCCCCGAACCCCCCCCCCCCCCCCTCCCCCGGCCATGTTTTGGGGTGAACGGAGTTGTTGCTTCCCCTCATGTAAAGCTCACGCCTCGCCACTGAAAACTGATTGTGCTGTTGCTCGAAGTTTCATGTGTCTAAGATTATGATGCATAGCGACTCTCTTTTAAGCATGGATTTGACCAGGTGAACAGCTCTCCCACATTTTCGCTCGAAATCGAACCCCTAGCAGCATGTGGTCATTAGGTACTCATGACAGTTATCTCTCAGCCAGCACCAGAGCCGGACATGTTCATGCTCATTGAGTTTATTGCTGCCTTCAAACACGGACCATGACCCATCACTGGACTATCGTAAGCATATCAACTTCAGCACTGGTTTTGCAGCCCAAATTATCCATTATCAAGATTACTACTAGTCATGTTATTTATATTATGTAAATGCATGTGAGGTCTTCCTTCACCCTTTAAGATAGTCCACGTGGCCTTTGTTCTATGTTAAGTCCTCAGGGGAACCTGCTAAATAGTTTACCATTTGTTCATCTGGACATCCAATTAATGTATTGTTATGGTCTCGTTTGTGTATGCATTGGGCAGGCAATGATTAGCGAGTGATTAATGTCTTGGCTAGTATTATGTTTTTCGAATGGCCCTTCACGCGAGCCATGGCATCTGAACTTTTAGAGTATCGTAGTGTAATTTTTGAAATACTGTAATGTGTGCAATCGGGTTTCACAAGTGCTCATCATCCCACATAGACAACCACATGGCTTAGATAATCACACCATCAGACATGTGATAAGACAGCACGAAATTGAACAGGTTATGTGTTATAGGAAAGCATGTACGAGGCTCATTCAACCAATAAACCCGCTATTGCCAGAATATCCGTGTCATACATAGTAGCATAGTATTGGGGGGGGGGGGCTCAAACACCCAGGGGAACCTCTGCTGAGAGTCGATATACAGCCCACCAGCCACATGGTGATGTCACACCCTGAAGAACCAGAATATCGACCATCCTGTGTACTAGCTCACAGAATTTAAAAAAATTTGCTAGTTGGTGCCCTTGGCAACCATTCAATGCCTTATCGACAACCCAGTGATCGGCAGAGACTACATAGTGAAGCTCCAGCCGCGGCTCGATCTTCCCAGAGCTGACGAAATAACGACTTCCACCAGATTATTCACAAGTTGGTAATCAATATATTCACAAAGTGGCCTCTTTTATTCTAGGTGGTGGGGCTTCCTGGACAATCAGATATGATCTGTTTTTTGTTGAATGCAGAGCTTGGTTTTGCGGATCTCTGATGAGTGTTTCCCATATTCGTATCAATTTGAATTCATCCTCTATATTTAAGTTTGATGAGTGTTTTAGTAGTTCTATAGTTTATTTAATGTTTTTTTTGTATCAGGGAATGTAGACTATGATATTAAATTGGTCGAATTTTAATGCTGTGACTGGTTTACATGGATTTAGTACTGCTTTCCCTGGCAAGGGTGGCTTTTGTGGGAGATGCACATAGAGCAAAGGTTGTATCGAGGTAAAATTTGGGTAAGCACTGACACTTAATGCCTGCCTGAAAACAGTTTATAAGGTCAGAAATCGTCAGGGAGCTGGCATGTCATGCTCATGCATCAACTCACGAAGCATTGAGACTCTTGGTGAACTCTGGGCATGATGTCACCAAATGAAAATTAAGGCATCAGTGCATTCGCCCAACAAGGTTTCCCAGGGTGTCAGCCCTTTGAGATGCTACTAAGACTAGTTCACACACACAATTTCGGTCAGAGAGGTTTATTGTACAATGTCCCTCATGCATAAGACTTATGTGTATATGACCCATCCCCAAATTGAGCCCTAAACCAGTTAAGGCACGTATCGACAATTGTGATCGCGGGCCTACTTGGCATAGCACAAGTGATCATTTGTAAATGGTGACAGATGGCCTCTGCTAAACCTTGTGGAATTGGAACATCTGCACTTATCTATTAGACATCTGTAGGTTGATTACCGATCTAATTTTGCCCCCATCATAATGATAAGACATCATAGTTAATATATCAATCATACAGTGAAATGCGATTACCGATCACTTGCGGTCGTCCGGGGTCTCGGGCTCGAGTCCCGGTGCAGCTCCTAGCGGGAATGGCTGTTGTCGATGTAGTGTTTCCGGGTGGGCGCCAGGCTAGCTCTGTTTCTAGTCGATAGGTGGGTCGTGGGGTCGGTTGCCCTGCGTGGCCCACTAGGACCGTCGGCGGTGTTGCGTGGGATATGAGGAATTCCCTACTTGGTGGTGGTTGGGAGTCGTATGGTTAATTGATTAGGCGCTGAAGTAGTGCAACAAATGACGTGCGTCGTTTATTCATGCGACTGTGGGTTTTGGTGTAATACTGTTGATTACACACCACGTCGTACAGAGGGTGATGTCACACAATACAGAAGTTACACAATTACACAAAGTTAGTCTGAAAAGTTACGTAATAAGGCGTGGCACAAGTTTACAAAAATGTTACGTGATGGTGCGTTGCACAAGTTTACTGAATGTTACTGGGTGGCGCGTCGCACAAGTTTACTAAAAAACGTTCCAGGTTCAAGACGTCGCACAAGATTACTAAATGTTACGTATTACCGTGGCACTAGGCGGTTCTGAGCCCGGTTACCCAAAAGAGGGGTGAGGGCGATTGGAGGCGGCCAATCCCGTATATCAATGTCTCGAGGCGGTGTTCGCGTCCACTGTAGTGGAGCGCGGACCGCAGCTAAATTCGTCCAAGTTCCCTTACAGGGTGGTGTCAGCGCTGGAGCGACTGGTTTTAGTTCAAGTTCTGTGGTTCGGGAGGCGGCCCGTGCCGTATGCTGAAACTACCCCGCAGACCAAGTGTGGTGCAGGGGGTTTTAAAAGTTATGTGGCCGGATTAAGTCCTGGACCGAAAATTGGACCGGGTACGCACGGAGAGATTAGTAAAAAAGAGGTTTCGAGGAAGTGACTATAATTACCAGAAGTGAGTTCAATGCAGACAATGGATGATGTCTCTCCGTGGGACATGCGTCCGCCCCGGTCCACAAGTCGCGCTGTACTGGCGTGATGTCATGGCGTCCGGCCGAGGCTCGGTGTCCCTCGCGCCAGGGTTGACCTCATTACGTTATTTTCTAATGTGACACGTTAATAAGAGATTTTAAGGGCGCTAAATTCCTACATTAATTATTAAGGTTAAATTAACATTACTCATCCCTTCTACAATTTAGAGTTAGTATGTTTACGAATTATGTCCTTTAAATTGTACGTCACACCAGAGACTGTTCGTCTCTCGCCGGACTGCTCCGGTGGGGGGTAATAACGAACACAAGGGGTTAATAATTATGTCACATGGGTTAGTAAACTAATCTAGGTAGAAGGCCGCCAGGGGGACACTCACACACGTATCGACACCTTTACACACGTGAGTGCCCGGGCACTCCTACGTCGTACATTCGTTAATCAACTTTTAATTTTTACGTAATATTGTTTAATATGCTGTGTGTGTTTTAGCAACGTGGTCGGCTGTAATGTCGGTCTGTTTATTATGGGGCCGGGTTCTACCTTGGTTGCTGGTGGCTCGCCTGACTTGGGTGGGCCATGGCTAGGGGCGCGTTCCATTAGCGGGGTTGAATACTGGCGGTTGCAGGTCGGGCTTTAGGGTGGCCTTCGGTCGGACGACGGATGCCTTAATATTATGACATTCTGTCATAACTTAAGGTGCACAAATTCAACTGTCATGTGTTTATGCGCCGCATCATAGATCATAAACGATGTTGTGAGAGTTTTTATTAATATTTAAACTTAATACCAGCAAAATAGTTTTATAAATACGATTATAAGATAGTTCAGACTTGTTACACAGTTATGGGATGTCTGTGCTCTAGCAATATTGTGTTTTTATGAGGTATTTTCGCAGGTTATTGTACGAATATTTAAATACAATAAATTATGAAAACATTTAAACTAAAATTTTATCACAAAGTATTACAGGAATAAATAATACAGGTTTTTATCAACGAAGTATACATTGTCAGTGAATAATCAGGCCTATATATGTTTAGATCTTGTGACTTTGACGACTCTCACTGGTGTTCCCTATCCTCGCACAGGTCCTTATAGCCAGACGTTGTCTCACTGGGACATGTACGCGGCCGCGCGTGTGCAACGAACACACTCAGTGCCGTGGGAGTTCAAGGAAGTGCTGCGAGGCTAATAAAAACCACCACCGACTGATCGATTACTGCCTTCATGACAATCGATCAGGTTCTTTTTGTTTTAAACATTTTTAGTTAATTCTGTGCATTATATATTAGACTATGTTTTTTCGTTGACATTTGATTCCTTAATAACAATTGATTTTTATGTGGAGCAATTTAGCTGAAAGTTGACGTCGTACCTCCTCTTTATTAAACAAAACCCGGGTCACAGTCCTGTCCGCGGCGCAACACTCCAGCCATGGCCCTGGTAGTGCCACCACTCGTCACCAGGTGGCAGTTGTAAATATAAAGAGACAATGTATTATAGAATTCAGGACAGCTCGCTCGTTTTCGCGAGAAACCGTCGGTGCTGCGCTCTCGCGGCTCGGCGTGATGACTGCTCCTAGCTGCCGCGACCACGGCCGCGCAATACGAAAACCTCTGAAACTAAACTGGCTAAAGTATAAAGAGTAACCGTCAGAATTGAAATGAATTATTATTAAATATATTTTTTTAATTCTATTGCCTTATAGAATGTAATAATTTTCCCTAAGTCAAAATATTTCTCTTAGAAAAACATACTATCGTGAGTATTATTACTTGCAGGAATGTTAAATTAAAAATGATTAGATTGATTGATAGGGATGCAACATCGCTCTTAAAAACATCGATATCACGAACATCGATGTTCAAAAGAAAAAGCATCGATGTCAAAAAACATCGTTCTGACAACCGATACATCGATGTTTTAGCCGATGTTTTTAAATATCAGGAAAAACATGCCAAAATGATTTAAACTATAGTATGTAGCCAAAGACCATACCTACTACAGGTTCCTGACCACAATATCCACAACCTATTTACAGCTGTGTCTCGTGCAGAACAAAAACATGTATTAAAAGCAAATTCTGCTACCAAAAACTTAAAAATCCGCATGAACTACTTGACCAGCTCTCAGTAAACTTCAAAGAGTTGTGGACAAATTTAAATGACTACAACTTCACAACATTACCAGAAGTAAAGGTAAACATTAAAAGGGCATGTCCGTAATTTAAATGTATGTAAAGCTGGCCGTCTGTTCGGGGTTTATGTGTGTTAGTGAGGCGGGATGATAAGCGCGACGCTCGCTGGTGCTTCTAGCGCGGTGTCTCCTCTGGACTGGCGCGCAGTCTTCTCGTCGTCACAGGATAACTGAGAGAACTGAGCGGTGACCGTAACATTATATGGCCGAGAAATGAAGATAAAGGTGTACTGCACTGCCCTTAAGTGGTTTCAAGATTCTGTATCGGTTGTTTTATGCCTAAAAATTACTCCGAAAACACGCCTTTTAGCCATTTTCACTCTACTAAAAACACAGTTTAAAAACTTAATCCGAATTCAAAAGTACCTTTCGGCATTCAGCAAACACTTAAATGCTTTTCGTAAACAGACCCCACTCGGATATCTTGAGTAGTTTTCAAATCACGTTGGTTTTTCCTGAAGCTCTGCACACCTTGTGCGTGCCCGGGCAGACTGCAGACTTAAGACACAGGCTTACTTAAAATAAAATTACCCTTGTTTTTTATGTGTTAAGTTATCATTTCATGAATATATTGTAAATAGTACAGATCATGAGAGATCTATTTATCCAAAAACCATTGCGATACGACATTTAGTTTTCAAGAAACTTTTTTTTTTTTTAATTTTCGATACTTCTAACACTTACATTTTTAAGTATAAATAAAAGTTGTAAATGCAAAACCATTTTGGTTGGTATCCTTATCATTTTTTCCCAGTATTTTAAGAAGTTCAAAATCATTTAAAAAATAACTATTTTTTTACAAAGTTTATTTTTAATTGAAAAAAAAAAAATAATAGGGAAAAAGCATGAAGTGTATGTGATGGTTTAAAATGTAACATTAATTTTCTCGATAGAGCTAGCGAGACCGTATCGGTACCAATAAATATTAATAGCCTGTATGTACAACAAGCTATGAAATTGTCCATAAAGTCTCGCTGCCTTTTCCCTATATTTTTCAAAATTTTAAAGAAAATTCTCATGTAAACAAATTTTTTTAACGGTATTAATTTTTTCCAAATGATTTTACACATCTTAAAGTAATGGAAAAAATTTATACTGAAATCAACCAAATAGTTCAGTATTTACATCATTTATGATACCTACCTACTTAAAAATGTAGGTTTTTGTAGTAAGTATAGACAGTTAAAAAAAATGTATCTTAAAAACTAAATGTCATATCCTAATGTTTTTTTATATATTCAAAAAAATATTCATGAAATGATAGCTAAAATATTATAAAAAACTAGAGCAATTTTAATGATGAACGATGTCGATGTTTTAGGACTTTTTCGTCGATGCATCGGCGATGTATCGCTCTTCAAAACATCGATGCTAACATCGATGTTTCATGAACGATACATCGATGTTTTCAAAACATCGATGTATCGTTTGCATCCCTATTGATTGAGTAACCCACTGAAATCGAAATGTGTGACGAATGCTTCAAAATTTTTGTTAACAAATATTTTAATGTCATAATCAATTGTTTTATAAAAGGTGTAAACGATGAATGTGGGAGAACCCGGAGTAAAGAAAACAAAAAAGCAAAAAAAGTCATGTACATGTAAATTGTATGGAATATCTAGCATAGCAATGGTTATAAGGTATGATCGGGGAAAATAAACTTCTTGCTACCTATTTAGGTACAGCTGGATAAAATTTTACAAGCATATTCGTCTCTTGTATATTATTTGCCTTTTTCATTTACAATGGAAGTGAATCTTGTACAACTTGTTCTAGCTCTGGTGATTGTAATAATGCATTTATTTAAATATTATTATTTTAAAGTAACGAGGTATTAATACATATTTAATATTTATGGTAGCTTAAGATGGTGCAATTGTAAGTTCTAATTTAAGGATATATTGTTTATTTACTGTGTCAAACGCTATGTAGGTACTTCTTCATATTTATGTCATACTGAAATTATGTATTTTTTCATCTCCCTTTAATTTTCAATATTATTTAAATGTTTATGTTATTTAATTTCATAATATCGTGCTCAAATATCTGTTAATTGTACATATAATTATTATATACGTATTATACACTATATAAACAAAAACAACTGTACTCATTACATTGCAATATTCATAAAAATTTTTTTAACCAATAGGCTGTTGAACGATAGCAAATCAATAGTATTTAGTGGCTAAAAAATTTGGAAAATTTAATTAATTCATTAGATAATTGCCTAAATGAACGATGATTAGCAATATAATGCTTTGAAAATTTTTACTTCAATTTTCCTTGAAAATATGCTGTTCATTGTTAACTATTTTTTACATCGAATCAACTAATTTTTCAGCAAATAAATTTACATCTGCATGGCCGCAAAGAATACGAGGGTCAACACAATTTTTTTCAAAAGAATCTGTCGATTAGTCTAGGTGCAATGACGAGTTGAATTTAATACATTTTAGGCTTGGAATGCATGGCCGTGGGTGCTGTTATCACGCCGAGCCGCTAGGTAGCAGCGCTGACGCTCTTCGCCCGCGCGGCTGTGCTATTAGTATAGAGCTGTCCTGTATTCTCCCTCTACAGTATTTGCTACGGTCCGAGGAAGCGACAAGGTATCAGCATTCTCGTTACAGGGTACACATCCTCCGTGCCGTCATCACCAGCGTAAAAAGGTATCGGTGTCTCTGATACATTATTTATCACGCTCGGTAATTCTCTACCTCTGTTACTCTCATGCCCGCCTGATACAGCCAGTATCAATCAGTTCAACATTCACTGCAGTTCGTCCTGGCCGTGTACTAATTACCACCATCTACATTGTTCGCGGGCTGTCATGCTTTGTAGTTAGTATCTTTATAGTGAAATAAGAAATGGATAAGTGCAAGAAAAAGACTTCATTTTTGTGGAATTTTTTTTTTACGGAAAATAATAAGTTTGCTAATTGTAATTTGTGTAAACAAAAACTGAGTTATAAATCATCATCGACTAATCTGAAGAAACATTTGAAACGTAAACATTGATATAGTATGCTCACTAATGTACGAATCAGTTTTTTTTATTTTTTATTTTTGATAAAATCGTAATCTTTTAATGTATGAAAACACTAGTTACTAATTGTTTTCGAAAAAAAAAGTCCATATGTTGATTACATCTGTTATTAGTGTCAACTGAGAATTTATTTGCATTTTCATAGCTGTTAGGTGCACAAATATAAATATTATATCTAGTATTAATGTAATTTTTAATATTAAAATTTCATTAGTTTTATTATTGAACGAGACTGTGCACGCACTGCGCACTGAGCGTACTTTGATGTGGGACAATAACCAAACGACTTGTAACAATTTCGCTTTGCGCCTCTCCTTCAACGCCTTCCCCTGCGATTCCTCCCCTACATTATTTCCCTTCTTTATCCCTTATTCGTCGTTCCTGCTCCCTCCCCTTTCACAAGCTCCGCCCAAGTGACCGTCATCTGCGATCGGGTTCTGCGCACATTGGCCGTGGTGTTGTTCCAGGCGAATTCTGAACTGATACTAAAGTTCTTGATACTTTTCAAGTGTACTCGTTTGCCGTTCCTGATACAGGCGCGTATCAGTGCCAAAGTATAAGGTTGATACTATTCGACCCACCTCTAGCCCAGACTAGAGGTGGGTTGTTACAGCAATTTTCGGTATCTGTTCCACCCTGATACTGATACAGTAATGTACCTAGTTACAAGTCTCTGATACTTCTGTATCAGACGGTCCCAGGAAGCAACAAAGCTCCGCGTACGCAGACCGTGCGACCGGAAGGAGAATCTGATACATTATTTATCACGCCCGGTAATTCTCTACCTCTGTTACTCTCATGCCCGCCTGATACAGCCAGTATCAATCAGTTCAACAATTGTTTTCGAGAAAAAAAGTCCTAATGTTGATTACATCTGTTATTAGTGTCAACTGAGAATTTATTTGCATTTTCATAGCTGTTAGGTGCACAAATATAAATATTATATATTGTATTAATGTACTTTTTAATATTAAAATTTCATTAGTTTTATTATTGAACGAGTCTGTGCACGCACTACGCTCTGAGCGTACTTTGATGTGGGACAATAACCAAACGACTCGTAACAATTTCGCTTTGCGCCTCTCCTTCAACGCCTTCCCCTGCGCTTCCTCCCCTACATTATTTCCCTTCTTTATCCCTTATTCGTCGTTCCTGCACCCTCCCCTTTCACAAGCTCCGCCCAAGTGACCGTCATCTGCGATCGGGTTCTGCGCACATTGGCCGTGGTGTTGTTCCAGGCGAATTCTGAACTGATACTAAAGTACCTGATACTTTTCAAGTGTACTCGTTTGCCGTTCCTGATACAGGCGCGTATCAGTGCCAAAGTATCAGGTTGATACTTTTCGACCCACCTCTAGCCCAGACAGTTCCCAGAAAGGCTGCGGAGGAGGACGGAGGCATCCAGGAGCTGCTCGTCCCGACCTTTGCATCTAAGCTGTGTGTAGCACTTTTCAGTGCTACCCAGCGTTTCTTGAAAGGTAGCCTGTGCACTCAGTGTGCGCAGGCAGGTAAAAATATTTTATTACTGACGACCAACGAGCCCTGTGACACCCGGGAAGTTAGATCCCCTACAGCCTAGCCTGAACCCGGCTAAATTAGCCCCGGGGGACGGTCAGTGGGTGCGCTAGGGTGTGAGGCACGGACTTCATAATGACGACTGAAATCGACGAAATGACGTCCTCCCCTCAGGAGGGAATGAATGACGGTGACTGGCAGACAGTCGCCACTAAGAAGGCAAAGAGGTCGCACCATTAGATGGCGGCCTCTACCTCCGACCAGCAGGTGGGCCCCCCCCCCCCCTACTCAACAGCCGCCTGCGGCAGCGCCCAAGGCCCCTCGCGTCAAGCCACTCTTCGTGTTTCTTGACCAGGGGCACCAATACCCGCGTGTATACCATGCGCTGAAAAACGATCTCACCGAGCGTTTTACATGTACCAACCGTGGTAAAGACGAACTCATGGTGCACACCGCCTCCATCGCGGACTACGCACGCGCGATTAAGGCCCTTCAGGCCATTGGGGCACAGCATTCGGTGCTCTTGCAACAGCACGAAGTGCCGAAGAAATTCGTGCTGCGCGGCATCCACCGACACACGCCGACGGACTTCCTGCAGGAGGAGTTCGTCGCACTAAACCTGCTTGTCCATAACCACTGGTTCCTGGAAAACAGGCAGCGGCGGGAAAAGTGCGACGCCCTCGTCATCGAGGTCCCGCAATCGTGCGACACGGCTCGCATACAGGCTCTGCGCGAGTTCGCAGGAATGCGGATTCGCGTAGACGACTACCGACGTTCGAAGGGCCCGGCGCAGTGCAGCAACTGCCAGCGTTTTAATCACGTCAGCAAGGGCTGCAGTGCGGCACCAGTCTGCCGATGGTGCAGCGGCCCGCACAGCGCCACCGACTGCCCGAACGGGGGCAAACAAGAGAACAAGAAGTGTGCCCACTGTACCGAGCAGCACTGCGCCAACTTCAAAGGGTGAAGTGCCTACAAGAAGGAGACACGGAGGCACCTTCCCCCCCAAGAGCGTAAGAAGCGGGGGCAGCAGTCCCGCCGCGACATGCGCGACAACATGCGCGCCACGGACCAGCCCCAGCCACCTCAACAGCAGGCACCACAGGGGCGCCACGCCCCCCCACGACACAACCCCTGGGGCCCACTGCCGCCTTGCTTCGGCGACTATCTGGCGCAGGCCAGTGGGAGCCGGTTTGCGCCCCTGCAGCAGCACTGGGAGCCCAGCCACAATGAGCTGGACTACCCAGTCCTTGCCAACAACCCGTGGCAGAGGAAGAAGGGGTTCAAGAAGAACCCCACGGGCCACAAAAATGGCCAAGGAAAGCCCCCGCGCCCCGCCCAGGACAGGCCCCGACAGCCTGCCCAGGACAAGCTGGCAGCCACCAAGCCAGCTCCAACACCGGCGAAGAGGACGCCAGCTCCCGCACAGCCGCAGGCCGCACCTGAGGCTGCCATGGCTGTTGACGCAGCGCCAGAGCTGCCAACTGCCCAGCCGACACCCCCCACCAGCGCACCGGCGCCGCAGCTCGGGGACATCCAGGCGGTCATCTACTCCCACGAAGCCATTCGGGGAGACGCCCGACTGCAGAGCGCCATCGGCCCTCTGTGCCAGCTTCTGGTCATCTGGCTGGACACATCCAAATCCATGGCCGACAAAATACGAGCCACCATGGATTGTGTATGTGCGCTTGCTGGCGTCATAAATGATCAGCCTTAACTCGGCCCCGAGTTGCAACACAACCCCGGCCACTAGACATAAGTTACATTCCCTCCTATTCTGGAATGCACGCGGCCTTAAAAATAAATTACCGGAACTTATTAACCACCTGGATAAACATAAAATAAAAATAGCTGCGATCAATGAAACCCATTTAAAACCGACAGACAGGCTGACAATATTAATTTATGTCATACATAGGCGCGACCGAGACGCACGAGGCGGCGGAGTGGCCCTTGCTGTACACACTAGTCTACAACACACTGCCTGCCAGCTCCCTGATTTCCAACAACTGGAGGCTATAGGAATTAATTTAAACATAAATCGGCAACAAACTAAATTAATTGCAATGTACGCCCCACCAGGCAGGTCCCTCAGCGAGGCAGATCTGGATACTTTATATGGAGCGGCCCCGAGCTTCCTTGCTGTAGGCGATATAAATGCCAAACACTTAGAGTGGAACTGCAGGCGCGCTACAGCGAACGGCAGACTACTCTACACTCACCAACTCAACAAAAACTACCATGTACATGCTCCCTCAGAGCCCACACATGACTCTGGTCGGCTGAACGACATGCCTGATATTTTAGATATCGCCCTGAACAAACGTGTCAACACGGGATTCGAACTCGAGGTTGTACACGACATGTCATCGAATCATTTCCCTGTTCATTTAATATTCGATGACGCAAATATAGACTCCAACCAGCCACGAAAAACCAGGGACTATAAAAACGCGGACTGGCAACAATTTAAAAACTACTTAACAATAAATCTCCCCGACGCGGCCGAAATAACCATTGAAAACAGCGATAATTTAAATTCCGCGATATTAGAACTAACAGAAAAAATCCAGGATGGTATTAGCCAGTGCATCCCAGAAAAGGAGGTTAGGTTAGCACACGACGAGCTGCCAGAATACATCCGCAGCTTGATTTCACAAAAAAATCGACTGCGGCGTGAATACACACGGCGTCGTACACAAGAGACGAAACGCCGAATAAACGAACTACAAACAATCATTTCAGACGAAATCTCACTCTGGCGAGGCAGCCAGTGGGAAACTAAAATCGCGCGACTCGACACCCAGGACGGAAGTGCCTGGAAAATGACGAAGCGGATTTTAGATAAATCGGACAAAATCCCGCCCCTTGAAACAAACAATGGCGTAGTTTTTCAGCCCCGTGATAAGGCACAAGCTTTCGCCGACACACTGGAAGCAGCATTCCAGCCCAACATGCAGCCCTGCGATAGGATATTCACGGCGCAAATTTACCGCGAACTCCGTGTTAAATTGCGACTGCCCACAACCTCTGAGCCATTACTTACACAGGCGCAAGAAATAAAGCGCGCGATCAAAAAAATGAAGCCGCGAAAAGCTCCCAGGAATGACGGCATACAGGCTGTTGTTCTCAAACAACTCCCGAACGAAACACTCGAATATCTAGCCGAGTGCATAAATGCAATGTTTCGGTTAAATATTTTTCCCTCACAGTGGAAAGAGGCTAGAGTTATAGTCTTCCACAAGCCAGGTAAAAATAAAACACTGCCACAGAATTACAGACCTATCAGTCTGCTAAGTACTGTGTCTAAAGTCGTGGAGAGTAGTATACTACACAGACTTAATGTACACATTCACGAGAATAACATACTGCCGAATGAACAATTTGGCTTTCGCAGTACACACTCGACAGTACATCAGCTCGTACGCCTGACTGAAGAAATCACAAGCGCATTTAACGTACAGGATTACGTTGTCGCTACGTTTATAGATGTAGAGAAAGCCTTCGACAGAGTATTCCATGCGGGGCTAATCTACAAACTCTACCAAGCAGGATTTCCAGACTGTTATATTAAACTAGTCGCGTCCTATTTAGCAGACAGAACCTTTAGAGTAGCTACTGAAGGAGCTCTATCAGACATAAAACAAATAAGAGCAGGTGTACCGCAGGGAAGCATCTTAGGCCCTGTACTCTTTAATATATATGTCAGTGACATGCCACGCCCCGCACACCGACTAGTAAAGCTGGGCTGTTATGCAGATGACACAGTGCTGTATAGCAGGTCCCACAACCTCCAGCTAGCTACCAACAGACTGCAAGTCGCGCTCACTGAGTTCGAACAATGGTGCACGACTTGGCGTATAAAAGTAAATACAACGAAATCAGAGGTTATTGTATTTACTCGTAAAAATCTCCCGCCTGTAGAACACAGGCCGCAAATACGTTTGTTTGACGAACAAATACCGCATAAGGATGTAGTAAAATATATCTAGGTGTTCACATGGATAGGAAACTACTCTGGCGCAATCACATTGACACTAGGCGAGCGCAAGCGCAGGCTAGGATCAGTGCACTCTACCCAGTAATGAGTAGACGATGCGGCAGCAAGGTTAAAACCGGCCTACTGCTGTACAATGCTCTAATACGCCCAATAATTACGTATGCAGCCCCAGTCTGGGAAACAGCTGCCCCCACACACCTAATAAAACTGCAGCGGATTCAGAATAGGTGCATTCGAATCGCCACAGACGCCCCACGATACTGCCCTGTAGAAGCATTGCATCGTGAAACCGAGTCGGAGACTTTGCAAGACTTTTACACTCGTACAACACAAACTTTTTACGATAAATGCGTAAATAGTTTAAATCCGCATATTTCCTCACTCGGAAATTATGATCCCGACGAAACACAAAAATACAAACGCCCGAAATCCATCCTGGCGCACCGACCACCGTAGTGGCCCGTGATTGGCTGGAAGCTCCGGCCAATCACAGCGCACCTGCGCTCAGCCGAGGCCCGACCCCAACAGCGCGGTTGCGGACTGGCGAGAAAATTCTGCTTAAGAATCGCGCAGTTTTTACACTCGTATTTCTGGAAGCTCCAGACTTAATATTAAGTATTTTATTTTTTAAGACATAACTTTAAGTCCTAATAGTAGCATTAAGTAATAGAATTCTGAACATGTGCCTGACCACGTCCTGCAGTGCAAATACGCAACATTGGACTAGCCAATGATTGACATGCTCAGGCTGGCAGCACATTGTGACAGAATTAAATCCTCCCGCACCACCCAGACACACCAGCGATTTGGCCCAGCGGGGCTCTAATGAATTTTTGGCCCAGCGGGGCTCTAATTAACTTTTGGCCCAGCGGGGCTCTAATGAATCTAGTCGCGCTTTTGGCCCAGCGGGGCTCTAATAAATACACCAACACACAAATTCCCCATTCTTATAGGAATGTTTATTTCTCAATTATTAAGTGAGCAGACTCACTATCGATGAATATGTGTCCGACCATGTGCCTGACCACGTCCTGCGGTGCAAATAATCAACATTGGACTAGCCAATGATTGACATGCCCAGGCTGGCATCACAATGTGTCGGGCATACATGGCCGTGGTAACTGGGGCAACCTGGGTGCTGCGGCCATATAACTTATAGTTGTAAGATGTACCTTTTCTTTTCTTTCAGCTCATCTGGCTGGCTGGCAGCCTGGCGGGAAACGACGAAAGTCGCCCCCTAAAAACCAGTCATGCCCAAACCCCCAAATGCGGACAATAATGTGCAAGTGTCCGCCCTTGCTTAGTAGATATTTTCTACTCTTCCAACTCTTCTTCCTGAGCCATCCTTCTATTCCCGTAGCCAACCCGCATGTAATTAATGCATGAAATTTTGCATCCCGCATGTAAGTGCCCAGGGTTTTCCCTGTGTCTATGCAGGTTTTACCTGGGCCCAACTTATCTAGTTTTAGTCCAGAATAGTCAGTGAGGGGAGTTAGTCATGGTGCCAATCGCTGCCATGGCTGGCCAATCCCCTCCTAGCACACGATGCATGCACCCTCTCATGCATGGCTAACCCCTGCATGATTAGAGCGTATAGGCTTCGGCCTGAGACGCACTTAGAGTCTGTCCCTAATCCAGACCCCTCCCAAACACACTTTGTTTCAATTTAGGTTAGGAAAAAAAAATCGCCCAGACAGCTCTCCTCTCCTAGCCAATATGGGAAAATAAATATTGACACAGGCAAAAGTGGTATTATTGGCTTGCCTTCCTCATTTTCTTTTCCTCAGCTAGCGATTCTCAGTGAGACCGCGGGCTTCCTTCTCTCTCTCTCATTCTATCCCATTCTCCTTAGCTAGCGACCGCGGGCTTCCTTCTCTCTCATTCTACCTCTCTCTGCTCTGCCCTCCCATCCGCTAGAGAAGAGTCTAGCGGCAGCAATGCTACCTTCCTGCAACGGGCTGCAAATGCCGCACCGCTCACGCTCGTTCCGGGGCCGGCTGCCGCACTGCTCAGGCTCGTTCCGGGGCCGGCGGCACAATCATAGATATCATCTGAAACTTCTAATTATTAAATATGGCCTCGTGGCTGAGTGCTCAGCGGTGCTATCTTCTAATCATAAGGTTGATGGTTCGAATCCTGGCAGGTGCGAATCTTTTTTTTGTACTTGTAAAAATAAATACGAGCATGTAACATTTCAAAAGTAATAAATATATTTGAATAATGAATGCAAATAAAAGTAAGTTTATTAATTAAATTGTAATTTTCAGGTAAGGACATGATAACTAATGGTCAATTAGGTTAGGTTAGCTACATTATAAATACTTTAAAACTTTGTGGATGGTTAATTTGGTTAGGATATACATTAAAGATACTTGGAAATCATGTAAACGGTTTCCTAGCGCTGGATAGCTACATATTAAAAAGTTATTTGCTAAGCGACCATAAAATGATTTTACAGTATTTTTAATGTAGCTATACTTACCTAATATAACCAACCATCCACTAAACAGTCTATGTGGCAGTTTTATACTGGAGAAAAAAACGTGTGCGTAAAAATAAAAAGCATCCAGGGGGTAGGCGCTCCCGATCGGCCAACTTCGGAGAGGATCGGCATTTGCAGCCAGTTGCAGAAAGGTAGTATTGCTGCCGCTAGACTCTTGTTCCGCTAGCGACTCTTCATGAGACCGCGGGCAATCCTCTGCTAGCGACTCTTCGTGATACCGCGGGCATCCCTCTCTCCAACTTCCATCCTTTCTGCTAGCGACTCTTCGTGAGACCGCGGGCATCCCTCTCTTCTACACCCAATCTTCCTGCTAGCTTCTCCTTGTCAGCACGTCCTCGGTCAGCTGCACTGGGCCGAACGGTCCACTCCCGCCTCAGAGTGTGAGGCTGCTCTACCAAAGAGCTGGCGCCGGGCAAACAACACAATAACTGAACGAACGAGCGACGTCCACTCCGTCTCCACAGCTTCACCAGAGACGAGGCCGCGACATTTGGCGCCCGAACGTGTGGCACACTTCATCATCGAGACTACCAGAGTTCACGAACAGCCAGCAGCATTCGGCGACTCGAACTGTACATTTACTATAAACAAGTGTAGAAGAATGGGTGCAGGACAGACAGTGTAGAAATTCGTAAACAATGCTACCACACAGACTGACAACCACACGCGAAACAGGTCAACCACCAAGGGACTTTGACCTAATGACAGGAGAGGAACAGTGGCACAACACATCTGAGTGCAAACCAGTGAGAGCAGAGTTAGCAATGGGTACATTGGTTGGGGACACAATATCAACATCAAGGCCCACACAGGCACCGACAAAGAAGGCAGGGGCCAATTTCATAGACTGGGAGGTGCTTGCAAGCCCAGCAATGCATCCAAACATGCATATGGGGCGGACAGCTACCACAACAGGACGCATAGTGCTACCAGAGTTTAGTGGGCTAGCGCATGAGGACCCATGCGAGTTTGTGCAGTGGTGTCAGGGACGGTTGACACAAAGCGGGGTGCAGATTGAAGAATGGACACAACGCACGAGTGAGCAATTACGCGGGCAAGCTCGTGAGTGATGTAACCTGTGGGGATGCTATGACATGCGGAGTTCGCTACCCGCTTAACATGGCGCTTCGACGACCGCATGGCAGTCATGAGCTGTAAGGCTTGCTTCTACGGCGAGACCCAAAAGGACTCAGAGTCAGTAGAGCAGTTCGTGGCAAACAAGCTGCGGCTGTACCGGCGCATAGCCCCAGGAAAAGACCCCGAGCAAGCTTTGCCAGAAGTTACTGCATTAATGCGAGAAGAATTGCCACCATTCCTCAGGCCATACTGCAATGGAACAGTAGAGGACTACGTACGACAGGCAACAGCTACAGAAGGCAACCTACGACACCTCCTGGGACGTCGGACCGGGACAACTATCCCCCGAACGAGGACCCAGACATCAGGTTGGAGCACCTGCAGGGACAAGCAGGGCCATACTGCAGGAACGTCCATGGCGGACAGCAACACAGGCGATCGAGGGCCTACCTGGTGGGACAGACCAAAACACATCTCCAGGATGGCAGAATGCAGGCAATCGGCGCGATGGAGGCCGACCACCACAGTGCCGTCTTGGATGCCCACAGGGCACGTATCACTGGCATCAGGACTGCCAGAGACACCAACAGCAACAACAACCAGCAGGAAAACGGGCAGTAGGGGGTGTAGGACCTACAGACTTAACCCCCGTACCAGCCAATCCCCTGCCACAAGCCACAGAGTACAACATTGAACAACTGGGGCAGCTCACCACGCTAGAAAACCGACTGATGCGGATCCCCATCACCCTGAACGGGAGACAGACTGCCGCACTTATAGACACAGGGGCGAACCATGTATTCGTCGCCCAGCACTGTGTACCACCCGCAGATATCACACCCAGACGCTGTGCCCTGCGCCTTGCTACGAACACTGGAACCGGGACAGCCATTGGAGATGCCATCATCACTGTGGGTATATGGGAGATGGTGACCCAAACTTCAGCAGTCGTGGTAGAAGGACTCAGAGAAGATTTGGTACTCGGGCAGCCATGGTTGGTAGAGCAGGATGCCTTGATTTCACCAGCATCAGGCCTGGTAAATTTAGGTAAACGTGAGCACCTGGCAGTATATACACTAGGAAGCATACCACCTTCCCACAGGTCACTCGATCACAGGCCAAGAGACATGACCTGTCGCCTGCTCACTGTGGGAGATGATGACCCACCTCCAGCGGACCTGATCGAACCCAAACAACGAGTTCTCGACGCCCAACGCACCTCCTCAGATGCTGAGCGCCGACGAGCAAAGCAAGCAGAAGGACTGGATGAGATATGGACCATGCCCGGCGAATGGACGGCCCACGAAGTGGGGAAGACCCCGAGGATCGCTGTCGGCGGCAAGCGATTGAGCTGACAACAGCGCGAGAACACCAGAGGGCCTACACTCAGCAGATAACCCTGCAGACCACATGACAACCACCGGAGCTACAGCCTGGTGACCACGTGTATATCCGCACACATCCCCTGTCCAATGCAATTAGGAACTACTGTGCTGGACTGAGCCCCAGGTGGTCGGGACCACACCGCATCCTGAAGCGGCTAAGTCAAAGTACGTATTTGGTGCGCCGGGGTAGGCAAAGGCGAAAAGTACACCGGGACCACATCCGGAAAACAGCACTCCCAGAAGGGGGTAATACCATGGAGGATCCTATGCCAGAGGTGGCAGGAACAATGCCGGACAACCACCAATCTGTCACACCCCAAGGAATGAAGCATCTGTTCCAGGGAACACCGAGCCCAAGGACAAGAATGGAGAGGCCTGCAGAAGCCCCTGCCATGACCCCGAGGCGACAGCACCAGAGTCACTCAGCACGAATGCAGATCCTTGATGTCACTGGGACACCAGAGGCGGGAATAGGCACCACGAAGGAGCAGCCCCTGGTGACAGAACCGGATGACATTGAGACAACAGAACCACCTTCCCCTACCCGAGGCGGATGGGGGCATGGAGCCTCCCTCGCCGATGCCGAATTCCGGGTCAAGGTGGAGGAACCAGCTGAGGACAACCAGAGACACCGCCGACGACGACGCCGGCCCCCACTGTACCTGGCAGATTACGTCACCGGCCGCGAACTGGACACACTGGTGAATGGCAACCCAGGGAGTCCGGAACCGGCAGGCCCGCCCTGACGCTCGCAACTACGAGGAGAGAAGGCATCATGTGCCTGCTGGAGGGCGCGCGGACTGCCTAGACCCGGGCTTTTCAAGGGGGGGGGGGGGCGTCTGACGTCGTACCTCCTCTTTATTAAACAAAAACCCGGGTCACAGTCCTGTCCGCGGCGCAACACTCCAGCCATGGCCCTGGTAGTGCCACCACTCGTCACCAGGTGGCAGTTGTAAATATAAAGAGACAATGTTTTATAGTTATGCTATATATGTTATTATTGTAAATATTTAGGAAGATTATTAAGTGTATATTGTAAGTATGTTTTGTAGACGTGGAAATAATATTGTAAAATGCAAAAGATCAAAAGAGATAGAAATATGTAAAACTTTAACACAAATGGTTCTAGAAGAAACTTGTATAAATTGTGCGGGCTAACAAGCCCAGACAGCTCTTCTTCCCCAGCCAATCTGGGAGTAGAAGTACTTTTATAAGCTCTCCTCTCTCCCAGAAAATCTGGGAAAATTAATAATGACACAGGCAAAAGTGGTATTAGTGGCTTGTCTTCCTCATTTTCCTTTCCTCAGCTAGCGACTCTTAGTGAGACCGCGGGCTTCCTTCTCTCTCTCATTCTATCCCATTCTCCTCAGCTAGCAACTCCTAGTGAGACCGCGGGCTTCCTTCTCTCTCATTCTACCTCTCTCTGCCCACCCATCCGCTAGCGACTCTTCATGAGACCGCGGGCAATCCTCTGCTAGCGACTCTTCGTGAGACCGCGGGCATCCCTTTCTCCAACTTACATCCTTTCTGCTAGCGACTCTTCGTGAGACCATGGGCATCCCTCTCTTCTACACCCAATCTTCCTGCTAGCTACTCCTTGTCAGCACGTCCTCGGTCAGCTGCACTGGGCCGAACGGTCCACTCCCGCCTCAGAGTGTGAGGCTGCTCTACCAAAGAGCTGGCACCGGGCAAACAACACAATAACTGAACGAACGAGCGATGTCCACCCCGTCTCCACAGCTTCACCAGAGACGAGGCCGCGACAAAGTCATGGCCTCTCCTACTTTGCAGTTACGGATGTATTTTCGCGGGAAGAGACCCCAAGCGGCCAGTGGCCATTTAAGGATTTGGGGTGCCGTCGTCCAGGGACTCGGGTTCGAGACCCGGGGTGGTTCCTAGCGGAAAAGGCTGTTATTAATAGAATGTTTCCGGGTGGGCGCCAGACTAGCTCTGTTCCTAGTCGAGAGGTGGGTCGTGGGAGCGGCTGCCCTTGCGTGGCCCACTAGGACCGTCGGCGGTGTTGCGTGGGATATTAAGGATTCCCTACTTGGTGAGGGTTGGGGGTTTGTATGGCTGATTAATTAGGCGCTGAATTAATGCGGCAAATGACGTGCGCCGTTTATTCGTGCGACTGTGGGTTTGGTGTAATACAGTGGGTTACACACCACGTCATACAGAAGCTGACGTCACGCAATACACAAGTTACACATTACACAGAGTCACACTAAAATGTTACGTGAATAAGGCGTTGCACCAAATTACTAAAATGTTACGTGAATAAGGCGTTGAGTGCGATTGGAGGCGGCCAATCACGTATGTCTTTGCTTCAAGGCAGTGTTCGCGCCCACTGTGGTGGAGCGCGGACTGCAGCTAACTTAGTTCAAGTCCTACGTTGGTGAGGTCAGCGCCGGGGCGCGTGACTTTAACAAAAGTTCGGGGTTTCGGGAGGCGGCCTGTGCCGTATGCTGGTAAACTGCCCCGCGGACCAAGTGTGGTGCAGGGAGTTTTGAAATTAAGCAGCCGGATTAAGTCCTAGACCAAAAGGTTGCACCAGGTACGCACGGAGAGCTTAATAGAAAAAGTTTCGGTGGCGTGACTATATTTACCAGGAGTTACTTCAGTGTAGACAAAGGATGCTGCCTCTCCGTGGGACGTGCGTCCACCCCGGTCCACGAGTCGCGCTGTACTGCCGTGGTGTCATGGCGTCCGGCCGAGGCTCGGTGTCTTCTCGCGCCGGGGTTGACCTCATTACGTTATTTTCCAAATTAACAAGTTAACAAGAGATTTTAAGAGCGCTAAATTCTTACATTAATTATTCAAACTAAATTTAAATTACACATCCCTTCTACGATTTAGATTTAGCATGTTTACGGATTATGTTTTTGAACTGTAAGTCACACCAGAGACTGTTCGTCTTTTGCCGGACCGCTCTGGTGGGGAGTAAAAACCCAACATAGGGATGTAACAATTATGTCACCTGAAACACTTAATTAATACAGGTAGAAGGCCGCCAGGGGGACACTCGCACACGTACTGACACATTTTCACACGTGAGTGCCCGGGCACTCCTACGTCGCATTTTCATTGAGAGAGCGTTTAACCTATACGCAATGTTGTTTTTATTCTGCGTGTTAATTTTTAGAGGGATTGACTGTAGTGTCGGTCTGGTTATTATGGGGCCGGATTCTACCTTGTCTGCCGGTGGCTCGCCTGTCTTGGGTGGGCCATGGCTAGGGGCGCGTTCCGTTAGCAGGGTTCAATACTGGCAGTTGCAGGTCGGGCTTTAGGGTGGCCTTCGGTCGGACGACGTCAGGGGTCACCCCAGTTCGTCATCAATCGCCAACGGGGTTAGATGCTTATCACACTGTGGAGCCCCTCATTCTTAGTGTTCACCGACCATCACAGCAGTAATAATTTTCTTTTTAAAATTTTTATATATATATATTTTTGGGCTCTACGGTTAGCCCCATGGCTAGCCAGAGTCAGATAATTGAAAGTATAAGCATGCAACCTTGGTGTATGCGGGATAGAGGTTGGCCGTCTGGCGTGGCAATACCTACTCGCTTGGCAGTTACCAAAGACTGTCGTGTCGTTCGGTGCTCCGCAACTCGTGTACTGTCTTGTTCTGGCGAGTGATCTCTTTAGCTTACATATGGTGCGACATGTGGTAAGCTGTATCTTTGACTAATATTGAAACTCGTGGTACATTGCGATCATTCCCGCGCACTCTTTTATATGTGTGGCCATGCCATCGCTAAATTTGTAAATGAAATTGTTCATACATTAATGTGTAAGTAATAGTATTTCAGGGGAAGTTTGGTGTGTAATGGTGCGACAATAAACAACTGTCCGAATTTTACGATTGTGTTTCAATTGCGGCATGCCTGGTGGCCTACAGCTAGGTCATCATGCTCAGCATTCGCCATGCCACCCAAAGCCTTTCATCACCACATGGGAAGATCCCATCATCTGAGATCACAGCATAGATATTTGCTCTGACATTATCAGGTGCAGGGCGTTTCCTTAATCCCCCACCAGCTGGCATCCATTTTCACCCTAGTTTCCCCATTTATGATCAACCCACATTATTCCAATACCCTCCTACTTTGTCCAAGGACGTTGAAGCGACAATGTGGTCCCCTGTGTGGGGCAACAAAATGATGAGCTCTGCGATCATTAAAGGGTTTGATGATAGGATGATAAATGGAAAAGGGGTTTGTAGTCACCAGCCAGTTATAGTATCCACCAATCAGTTTATCGTAGTAACCGACTGATTGTTACGAAGCATCATATCTCATAGTATACCATTGATACATACATAATCATATACCAACATTTATCATTGATACATATATAATAAAAGACCATCATATACCATCAATACATGTATAATAATGACTAGCTTTTACCCGCGGCTTCGTTCGCGTTGATGTCCTTAAATAAGTATCAAAGATCATTGCAAAGCAAATAAAACAATATGGTAACAGGTTTTTTTATTGCGTCATCAGTATTTAAAAATTCTAACATACAATTTAGCATAAAAAACTGAAAACATTCTTTATTTAAATATGTTTCACTATTAAAAATAATTTTAAATATTAACATTTTAAAAAGTTGAAAGTACTTATTAACATATAATTAAATTAATTTTTCTTTAAAAGAGCTTAAATCAGAGTAATATTCTAGGATGCTCCTGTATACTATGTTATATGTTTTTCTGTCCGGTGCAAATATGTGTAGATTTCGGGCATTGAACACACGCGAACAGGCTACAAATAGTTGGCCATGGGAAAAGCTTGGTTTTTCAAATGCACCCCTGCTACCTGCAATGTTTACCCTTGAGCTTTGTTGATGATAACAGCAAAACTAAGCCTGACAGGAAACTGAACTCTTTTAAATTGGACCGGTAGTTCAGAGGGGATAATTGGAATTCGAGGTATGATATCACTTTCCCCTTTACCGATAGGTACCTGTTAAAATAGTGGCACCAAGTATATTCTGCCCCAATTGCGTGATCCGAAGCATCGTTCCATTACATAGAAGAGGAGCATCTAGATTTCGCATAAGCATATCTTGTACATTAAGTTTCATTTGAAGTTTATGTGAGGGGTACACCTGAAAGTTTAAGTGAATTTAATAACTCCGCAGGATATGAAGTGCTTCGTTCTGTATCCATGAGTAGATGTATTTGGTTCGTATGGGGACACCGGAGGACGGAGGGGGATCCGGGGATCCGCGGCAGCCACCTTAAGGCTTCGCTTCATCAGCCATCATCAGCCATGTTGGATTACGTCACTTCCGCCGGCCATACACGCACGAAAAAGTGTCCCGTTACATTCATCAGCCATGTAGCAACGAAAAAGTGTCCCGTTACGAGTAATGGAAAATGCCGATTCAAGGACAGGCGCAGGAGCCAGGAGCCGACCTTGAACCTTGACCTTGAACCTTGACCTTGAACCTAGTCCTTGACCTTTGACATTGAACTTAACCTTGAACCTTGACCTTGAACCTTGACCTTGAACCTAGTCCTTGACCTATGACCTTGACCTCTGACCTTGACCTTTAACTTTGACCTTGAAATTTGACCCTGACATTGAAATTCGACACTGACCTTTAGCCTTGCGACCCTCGATGTTGCCAACCTCTTGGATGACGTCATCTAATCCATGCTAATCCGTATGCTAATCTATGCTAATCCATACCAATCTATGCTAATCCATGCCAATCTATGCTAATCCGTATGCCAATCTATGCTAATACATCCGCCATTTGGTTTTCTAGAAAAAAACCTACGCATCGAACACCCCACTCCTCTACATTACGAATAAACGATCTAGCATCCCGCTCCTCTGTTACAATGACATCGTCATCGAACACCCCACTCATCCCTGTTACAATTTTTCGTTACACCCCATTTTTTAAAATAGTTTATTATCAAAAAAATATATATATACCATCGTCTGCCAGAGGCAGCCATATTATTTAGTGGAGACCACCATCTTGATTTCATCTGATGGTATCATGAAGTGTAGGCTTTTAAAGTACGCTAGTGTATGTAAGGTCGAGTTCCTATCCCGTACCAGCATTATTATGACCCTTATAGACAAAAATCCACAAAATCCACAGTCATTTTGCTGTTTTAACCACCATGTTTTCTTATAAGTTTTAAATTAAATATATGTTATCAATACTATTGTTGTGGATGCGATAGTTAAAGTAATGATAATTTAAAAAAAACATTACCTTATTGTATGCATGTAAGGACGAGTTTCAATTCCCTGCCAGTGTTGTTATGAACCTTATAGACAAAAATCCACAAAGTCCACAACCATTTCCTTAAACTTTTATATAACAAGATATATGTCAACAAAAATGGAAACTATACAACAAAGTCTCAGCTTTGAGGATGCGATGGTTATAGTAATAATACTTAATAACTTTTTCTTCCATCAAATTTAATTACTTACTACCTCATAGTAGTCACAGGAACCAGAAATTTTTCAGAGTCCTAACCCACATGTAGATAAGTATCTCTTCTAAGTAGGAACATGTTCGCGTATTAATATTTAAAAAGCTGCATGGAAGCAGATATTTTAAATGTTTGTGTAAATATCCGCCCCCCTAAAATTTTTAATGAAAGAAAAAAAACACATGCAGTCTTTATCTTGCACGATAATATTATGCTAGAAACAAAAACGGCGATTCACATTTGTACAGTATTAGATGTGCCCACTCTTCACGAGAGAAACCGCATCCAACACATAACATTTTACGTTGACGTCGTCTGGCCGACGACCACCCCAGAGCCCGACCTGCACCCGCCAGTATACGCTCCCACTAACGGAACACACCCCTGGCCATGGCCCACCCGAGTCAGGCGAGCCGAACAGCAATTAAAGGCAAAACCGTGGAAACCTGAGTAGACAAGAGAAGAACCGTACCCATTCCTCCTGAAACATTAAATTAGGATTTTAGCGACAATAAAATCTCTTCCAGACACACCCGTTTGGAGTCTAGCGTAATGATGTCACGCCTGGCGCGAGAGAGGCCGAGCCTCCCTCGGACGCCATGCCAGTTCGGCAGTTCAGCGCAGCTCACGGACCGGGGCGGACCTACGTCCCACGGAGAGGCAACATCCTTTGTCTACATTGAAAGTAACGTCCGGTAAATATAGTCACTAATTAACCAAACCCCTTTTATTACTTAACCTCTCCGTGAGTACCCGGTCCCTTTTTTCGGTCCAGGACCTAATCCGGCCGCATCAACTTAAGGACACCCCGCACCACACTTGGTCAGCGGGGCTGCTCTTCAGCATACGGCACGGGCCGTCTCCCGCAACGTACAGAACTTTATTTAAGGTCACGCGCACGGCGCTGACCACAAACCCGCAAGGGAACTTGGACAAACTTAATTGCGGTGCGTGTTTCACCACAGTGGGCACAACACCCGCGCCGAGACATTTGCATACGGGATTGGCCGTCTCCAATCGCCCGCCCCCTTAATTCAGTGTATTTTGTATCCCGTATTTTGTACTGCTAACTTACGTTACCCGAGTAACGAGTGCCACGTAACGTGTGCGCGCCCCCTTAATCCAGTGTATTTTCGTATCCTGTGTTTTGTATTGCTAACTTACGTTACCCGAGTAACGAGTGCCACGTAACTTGTGCGCACCCCCTTAATTCAGTGTATCTTTGTATCCCGTATTTTGTATTGCTAACTTACGTTACCCGAGTAACGAGTGCCACGTAACCTGTACGCGCCCCCTTAATTCAGTGTATTTTGTGTCCCGCCTTTGTGTTACGAAATTACGTTACCTGCGTACCCAGTGAGACGTCTGAGACATAACAGCATCCGAGGCCACGTAACGCGGAACACAAACAATACAGCGCCACGGAATAACAAGTAAAACCCCCCCCCCCCCCCCGGGGACCTCTGTAGAGTGTTGTATTGTGTACGACTCGCTCCTCTGAATAAAAGGTACGACACCGCCACCTCAACTCCACGTCTCTTATTTAAAATCATCTCACGCAACACCGCCGCCGGCCCTAGTGGGCCACGCAGGGGCACATACATCCACGACCCCAAATTCACGACTAGAACGGAGCTAGTCTGGCGCCCACCCGGACAACACAGATCAAGAACCGCCTTTTCCCACTAGGAGCCACACCGGGACTCGAGACCGAGACCCCGGACGACGGCAACGTTTCAACTTAATGTCTGATCGCTATAGTTTATATGATGCAGTTACAACACTCACCTCAGCCATTACTACCGCTACGAGATGCACTTCATATTGAATAAAAATAGTAGTTTAAAGTCGTGGCAAGAAGTGGAAGTAAATAAAATATCAAAAAATATTTAACACTGTTTATTAAAAAACACACACTCCTTCACACCATCTTCTCCCCCTTGTTAAAACAATACCATTCAAAAGGCGTTACCGACCCCCTTCACAACACCCCGCTCCGCATTACTTTCCATACTAGCCATCAATTACTCTGTCCACACAGCTCCAAAGTCGATAATTGAGGAATAAGTGTCTAATATTCCCCCACCCCAGCAGCAATATCCTCCACAGTCAGAGTGCAGGTGTTCACAGGTACATCTGCGAAGTCTTCCTTGGACTCTTCATCTTCATCCATCGCAAGAGCTTCTTCCTGGCCGCTAGGCTCCTGACAGCACACATAGAACTCATCCTCAGCAATCTTCTCATAGCTGGCACGACACATCTTACTAGCTCTGTTTATAACTACGAATGATACATCATACTACACTTTCTATTGCAGTCCTGTTCGTGCGGGACAAGCACACACGTCACTGACGCACGGCCTTTGACGTCAGCACACCTACCCCCTCCCCCTCCCCTCACCCTTAACCATCCACACCCCTAATAGCTGCGTCATTTAGACCTGTCGCCACACGTCCCCAGACTCCTAATACCATTTTAAGAACCTTCGACGAACATCCCGACCTCTGGTAACTAGTGAAAAGTTTCAAACAGTACATGAATAAATACATTTTTTTTATTTATTTTAGACTTGCATTTATTAATATAAAAATTTACATCTCAAGAAATTAAAATTTATATGACATCAGTGGATTTTATCCAACTGATTTTCACATTTATCGAATCCTAACCACTTCACAAACAAGGGATCATCTTTCTAATGTATCAATTTTTCTACTTAATAATCGCTTGGGTACTTGGTAGGCTGAATTTCTTCCCCATAGAATCCGCCACATATCGCCGAACCTCGTAAATCTTCCAAGTAGTAACACCTCGGATGGTAATTACATATTTTACAACACGGAATATTTATGTCGACCCTTTATAATACACACAAAATATTCAATTTTAGCTCTAAGTTTTATTACGCCTAGTTTATTTGCATCAAAATAAACAGTTTCCAGGAGTGAGTTATCTTTTACATTAACAGACACCATGCCAGTTTTTCTGTATTTTCTGTAACATATAAATCCACATATAACTCCCTTTTGCTGCGAACTCCCTTCACATGACTTCCTTTAGAGCAGGAATAAATCATGCATCCACCCATCCTTTTATCTCGGTGAACATAAATTAATTGTATTTATTTTTCCGAACATGGCTACAAGGCTAAACGGCTATAAGGGTACGTCTAAAACACATAGAAAAAATCTTTGTATAAAAATACCAAATCAGCAAATTTAAAGCTTACTGTAGAGCATAAACCTCCCTGAAATATGTATTTTTATGCTTACTACAAGACCATGTGGCTTTTGAACCATTACATATTCAGCCCTGGCTACAGACTTGACAACAAACAATCAACAAAAAGGAAGCACATTTTGGAAGCACCATCAACGAAAAGGCAGCACATTTTGGAAGCACAATCAAAAAGGCAGCACATTTGGAAGCACCATCAATAAAAAGGAAGCACATTTGGAAGCACAATCACAAAAAGGAAGCACATTTGGAAGCACAATCACAAAAAGGAAGCACATTTGGAAGCACAATCAACAAAAAGGAAGCACAATCGGAAGCACATTAAACAAAAAGGAAGCACAATCGGCAGCACAAAAACAAAAAGGAAGCACATTTGGAAGCACATTCAACGAAAAAGGAAGCACAATCATAGAAACAACGCACAATCGGAAGCACATTCAACAAAAGGAAGCACATTCATAGAAAAGGGCGCACAATCGGAAGCACAATCATAGAAAAGGACTCACAATCGGAAGCACATTTGATGAAGAGGAGGCACAATTGGAAGCACAATAAAAGAAAGAGGTAGTATGAAGGGGACGAGAACTTAGTGTAAATTTTTTTTAATTCCCCATGAAAATGCTACTTTCTTCGTTAACTTTTAGTTCCAAATAATTAACAAGACCTGGGATAGTAGTATTATAATCATCATTTTCACATTTCTCGTGATCATTATAGTCATCTAATATTTTGCTACCATTTCACTTTCTTGCTTTTATAGACACACCATTCTTAACATTAACCAGTCTTGTTTTACAGATAGAGGGCATTGCCAGACCTCAAGGGGGAAGATAATCATCTTACAAACGAGTGTTTCTCGGCTGTACTTAACCTATTTAATGAATGTGTAATGGATATTTTTATTCAAGTGCCACCTGATTAAAATGCGGAAATTTCTTATTTGGTGTCAGGAATTCTCAATACAAACGGATATCTCTCAATATATTCCAAGAACAATTCAAAAAATAAAACTCAATAAAAGATATATGACTCAAGAAAAACAGGAAGCACATTCCATTAAATTAATTTATTAATTCAGAATCATTCCTCTATAAGAATACACATGTGTTTATTACTAATGTGAACACACATTTAAAACACTAATACTCATATTTCAAACACAATTCATCATATTTCCAAACACAAATCAGCTTATTTCAAACAATAAACCACACAATTCACAAAAACCGCATATTTCAAGACCAAGAACAGAAGTTTGAAGTGATGTACTTTTCTCTTTTAGAGCGACTCGTGATGTTACAATCATCTGGTTTTCGTAGATGCTATAGATGTGTATGCAGGCACCAGGATTCTGTTTCTCGAACAGAGGGATCTGGTGAAGTGGATTGGGAAACTCGATGTTAGTGAATTGAACTTCCCCTCCAAGTCATTATAGCACTGATTAACATGCTCAGATGCTCACCCTCATCTAACTTGACCAGGATTGCACACTTAAAACGTATGTACTCATCTAAGTATTTACAGATTGACCACCGCATATTTTTCTTTGATGCAGGTAGGTATTTCGATGTAGGAGCTAGCTCGAAGTGGATCAAGCTTGTTAATGTGTAGTTGTAGTCGCTTAACACCAGACAAAGACCATCCGGACCCCTTGCATTTGTAGTTTTCTTCCTCTTTTCAAATCTTATAGATGTATCCTCCACTTCACGAACTGCAAAGAGTGGAACATTCATGGTTTTGAAGGTCCTCTTGTCTTCACACGTGCCTATTGGCTTTTCACAATTGCACTAAAGCACGATGTAATACTTGAGTGGACCATCCACTTCAATTTCCTCTACGAGTTGGCTTATTAGTTTAACCTTAATAGAGGCCAAGTATGTACATGTGTCCTTGGCAGAACTGGTATTATTTTCTACCACACAAGACTTCAAGTTGCCCCAGAATCCCACTTCTGAAATAATGAAGCTGTGGAAGTTTGTCCAAAACCCGCCTCTATCGCCAGCTATGTTCGGCTGGTGCTTGGCTTAGGCTTAAGCGCGTCCATTCGCTGCTTCTTAGTTGATAGTGGATCAGGACACTTGCACACTTTGGTATGTGCTTTCAACTTACCAGCCCTGACGGATACATTTTATGGCTAGGGTTGAGACCGCAAGCCGTCTTCTCATGATGTGTGACATGGCTGGAGTTTTCGAAAATTTTGAAGCAGAAGCTACACCAAGTCACTGAAGTCGCGAGGGCAGCACCAGTACATGTTGTAATATATTACCGCAATTTGTCACTGCGAGTAACCATCTTTCCACACAGATGACACTGCTAGAGGTCATGCTGAAGGTTGTCAGCACACTGACGTTCATAACGGTAGCAGTTATTAGCTGTCGTATAGGTAGCAGGGCAAAAACGCCATTTCTGCATGGTTGATGTCATCACAACAATCGGTAGTCTTTGCTCAATGCACGGAACACGCGGAGGAAGTCCGACTTACGGAGAACTTTAACAGAAGACTTAAGAAACAATTTAGCTAGCCATTACATGAAAATGCTGTCAACCAATAAGTTTGGATCTTTCCACGATGTGTAATCAATCTCTTCTACCACCATCTCACTTGCTTGTTTATTATAAATACTTTTAATATCACAATCGTCCCAGTGATCATAATAAGCGTTATCAGATTTATTTATTATAACACGTCGTTTACATCGTTTCGGTCTCAGGACACCGTTACATTCTTCGATCTTGTCAGCTTTAGGTGCTTCATCACAGTCTATGCTTTTGTCAACAGCCTCAGAGTCACTGTAACAATCACTGTAGAAGACATCCTCTTCACCCAGATTACCATATGAATTCGATATCGATGATGTCGAAGTGCCATTATCGTCTTCATACTTCCTTTTTAGGAGTCCATCATTTTTACAAAGTAAGAAAGATCTACTTGAATTCGGCTGGAATGTATTCTCACTTTTCACGTTAAGGATTCTTCCATTGTCTTCATTCTTCCATAAATCATCATCGTCCTTCAATTTAAGTTCTTCGTCGAGATCGGAAGAGCCACGAACATAATCTCTCTCAAGACAAGGAAAATTATCGTCGTAATGCAGATCACTATTCCTTAGTCTAGTAGATCCATCGTTGTCCTCTGGCTTGTACGCAGGCTTAACGTTACAAGTTCTGTCATGTATTTTTAAGCTCTCTCTCCGCGTAAACGACTTGCTACATCGAACGCAACTTATAATATTGCGTAGTGGATTTTTAACACAGTCATTCTTCTGGTGTTGTCTTCCATTCTTTCTCAAGATAAATTCTTTGCTGCAAAACTTACACCTGTGTCCTTTCGATACAGCGACAGACACCGAATCAGGATTCATATTAGTTACTGTGACTAATGTTAGATACAAACAGACACAGGATTAAATTTGGACTTTTTTAAAAAAAAAATTGGTAATTTATGATGTTTATAAACGACATCCTCCCTGATGGTTTTCTCTGAGTGCTTCTATTTTATTTTTATTATGTGGAATTAAAAAAAAATCATTTTTCAGTCAAATAATAATATACCCTGAGAAATCTGAGAAACTAACTGGAAGAACAAACTTCCTTCTCCTTGGAGTCTAGCGATGCCATCCCTCTATTGCGATCGTTAGTGAGAATCCTGCATCCCGCATGACAAAAAGAAATAATATTTACCTGCAAGCAATACGTGGTGTCATCTGTTGTTGAAAAGCAGAACTACTTACAACAAGTACCTTTGCATGAGATAACTTAACTCTCGCTTAAGAAATATTTAAAAAATTATATTTAAGTAATGGTTCCAATTGGAAAACTGTCTGTTTGTATCTAACATTAGTCACAGTAACTAATATGAATCCTGATTCGGTGTCTGTGGCTGTATCGAAAGGACACAGGTGTAAGTTTTGCAGCAAAGAATTTATCTTGAGAAAGAATGGAAGACAACACCAGAAGAATGACTGTGTTAAAAATCCACTACGCAATATTATAAGTTGCGTTCGATGTAGCAAGTCGTTTACGCGGAGAGAGAGCTTAAAAATACATGACAGAACTTGTAACGTTAAGCCTGCGTACAAGCCAGAGGACAACGATGGATCTACTAGACTAAGGAATAGTGATCTGCATTACGACGATAATTTTCCTTGTCTTGAGAGAGATTATGTTCGTGGCTCTTCCGATCTCGACGAAGAACTTAAATTGAAGGACGATGATGATTTATGGAAGAATGAAGACAATGGAAGAATCCTTAACGTGAAAAGTGAGAATACATTCCAGCCGAATTCAAGTAGATCTTTCTTACTTTGTAAAAATGATGGACTCCTAAAAAGGAAGTATGAAGACGATAATGGCACTTCGACATCATCGATATCGAATTCATATGGTAATCTGGGTGAAGAGGATGTCTTCTACAGTGATTGTTACAGTGACTCTGAGGCTGTTGACAAAAGCATAGACTGTGATGAAGCACCTAAAGCTGACAAGATCGAAGAATGTAACTGTGTCCTGAGACCGAAACGATGTAAACGACGTGTTATAATAAATAAATCTGATAACGCTTATTATGATCACTGGGACGATTGTGATATTAAAAGTATTTATAATAAACAAGCAAGTGAGATGGTGGTAGAAGAGATTGATTACACATCGTGGAAAGATCCAAACTTATTGGTTGACAGCATTTTCATGTAATGGCTAGCTAAATTGTTTCTTAAGTCTTCTGTTAAAGTTCTCCGTAAGTCGGACTTCCTCCGCGTGTTCCGTGCATTGAGCACAGACTACCGATTGTTGTGATGACATCAACCATGCAGAAATGGCGTTTTTGCCCTGCTACCTATACGACAGCTAATAACTGCTACCGTTATGAACGTCAGTGTGCTGACAACCTTCAGCATGACCTCTAGCAGTGTCATCTGTGTGGAAAGATGGTTACTCGCAGTGACAAATTGCGGTAATATATTACAACATGTACTGGTGCTGCCCTCGCGACTTCAGTGACCTGGTGTAGCTTCTGCTTCAAAATTTTCGAAAACTCCAGCCATGTCACACATCATGAGAAGACGGCTTGCGGTCTCAACCCTAGCCATAAAATGTATCCGTCAGGGCTGGTAAGTTGAAAGCACATACCAAAGTGTGCAAGTGTCCTGATCCACTATCAACTAAGAAGCAGCGAATGGACGCGCTTAAGCCTAAGCCAAGCACCAGCCGAACATAGCTGGTGATAGAGGCGGGTTTTGGCCAACATCCACAGCTTCATTATTTCAGAAGTGGGATTCTGGGGCAACTTGAAGTCTTGTGTGGTAGAAAATAATACCAGTTCTGCCAAGGACACATGTACATACTTGGCCTCTATTAAGGTTAAACTAATAAGCCAACTCGTAGAGGAAATTGAAGAGGATGGTCCACTCAAGTATTACATCGTGCTTGAGTGCAATTGTGAAAAGCCAATAGGCACGTGTGAAGACAAGAGGACCTTCAAAACCATGAATGTTCCACTCTTTGCAGCTCGTGAAGTGGAGGATACATCTATAAGATTTGAAAAGAGGAAGAAAACTACAAATGCAAGGGGTCCGGATGGTCTTTGTCTGGTGTTAAGCGACTACAACTACACATTAACAAGCTTGATCCACTTCGAGCTAGCTCCTACATCGAAATACCTACCTGCATCAAAGAAAAATATGCGGTGGTCAATCTGTAAATACTTAGATGAGTACATACGTTTTAAGTGTGCAATCCTGGTCAAGTTAGATGAGGGTGAGCATCTGAGCATGTTAATCAGTGCTATAATGACTTGGAGGGGAAGTTCAATTCACTAACATCGAGTTTCCCAATCCACTTCGCCAGATCCCTCTGTTCGAGAAACAGAATCCTGGTGCCTGCATACACATCTATAGCATCTACGAAAACCAGATGATTGTAACATCACGAGTCGCTCTAAAAGAGAAAAGTACATCACTTCAAACTTCTGTTCTTGGTCTTGAAATATGCGGTTTTTGTGAATTGTGTGGTTTATTGTTTGAAATAAGCTGATTTGTGTTTGGAAATATGATGAATTGTGTTTGAAATATGAGTATTAGTGTTTTAAATGTGTGTTCACATTAGTAATAAACACATGTGTATTCTTATAGAGGAATGATTCTGAATTAATAAATTAATTTAATGGAATGTGCTTCCTGTTTTTCTTGAGTCATATATCTTTTATTGAGTTTTATTTTTTGAATTGTTCTTGGAATATATTGAGAGATATCCGTTTGTATTGAGAATTCCTGACACCAAATAAGAAATTTCCGCATTTTAATCAGGTGGCACTTGAATAAAAATATCCATTACACATTCATTAAATAGGTTAAGTACAGCCGAGAAACACTCGTTTGTAAGATGATTATCTTCCCCCTTGAGGTCTGGCAATGCCCTCTATCTGTAAAACAAGGCTGGTTAATGTTAAGAATGGTGTGTCTATAAAAGCAAGAAAGTGAAATGGTAGCAAAATATTAGATGACTATAATGATCACGAGAAATGTGAAAATGATGATTATAATACTACTATCCCAGGTCTTGTTAATTATTTGGAACTAAAAGTTAACGAAGAAAGTAGCATTTTCATGGGGAATTAAAAAAAAATTTACACTAAGTTCTCGTCCCCTTCATACTACCTCTTTCTTTTATTGTGCTTCCAATTGTGCCTCCTCTTCATCAAATGTGCTTCCGATTGTGAGTCCTTTTCTATGATTGTGCTTCCGATTGTGCGCCCTTTTCTATGAATGTGCTTCCTTTTGTTGAATGTGCTTCCGATTGTGCGTTGTTTCTATGATTGTGCTTCCTTTTTCGTTGAATGTGCTTCCAAATGTGCTTCCTTTTTGTGGATTGTGCTTCCAAATGTGCTTCCTTTTTGTTTTTGTGCTGCCGATTGTGCTTCCTTTTTGTTTAATGTGCTTCCGATTGTGCTTCCTTTTTGTTGATTGTGCTTCCAAATGTGCTTCCTTTTTGTGATTGTGCTTCCAAATGTGCTTCCTTTTTGTGATTGTGCTTCCAAATGTGCTTCCTTTTTTTTGATGGTGCTTCCAAATGTGCTGCCTTTTTGATTGTGCTTCCAAAATGTGCTGCCTTTTCGTTGATGGTGCTTCCAAAATGTGCTTCCTTTTTGTTGATTGTTTGTTGTCAAGTCTGTAGCCAGGGCTGAATATGTAATGGTTCAAAAGCCACATGGTCTTGTAGTAAGCATAAAAATACATATTTCAGGGAGGTTTATGCTCTACAGTAAGCTTTAAATTTGCTGATTTGGTATTTTTATACAAAGATTTTTTCTATGTGTTTTAGACGTACCCTTATAGCCGTTTAGCCTTGTAGCCATGTTCGGAAAAATAAATACAATTAATTTATGTTCACCGAGATAAAAGGATGGGTGGATGCATGATTTATTCCTGCTCTAAAGGAAGTCATGTGAAGGGAGTTCGCAGCAAAAGGGAGTTATATGTGGATTTATATGTTACAGAAAATACAGAAAAACTGGCATGGTGTCTGTTAATGTAAAAGATAACTCACTCCTGGAAACTGTTTATTTTGATGCAAATAAACTAGGCGTAATAAAACTTAGAGCTAAAATTGAATATTTTGTGTGTATTATAAAGGGTCGACATAAATATTCCGTGTTGTAAAATATGTAATTACCATCCGAGGTGTTACTACTTGGAAGATTTACGAGGTTCGGCGATATGTGGCGGATTCTATGGGGAAGAAATTCAGCCTACCAAGTACCCAAGCGATTATTAAGTAGAAAAATTGATACATTAGAAAGATGATCCCTTGTTTGTGAAGTGGTTAGGATTCGATAAATGTGAAAATCAGTTGGATAAAATCCACTGATGTCATATAAATTTTAATTTCTTGAGATGTAAATTTTTATATTAATAAATGCAAGTCTAAAATAAATAAAAAAATGTATTTATTCATGTACTGTTTGAAACTTTTCACTAGTTACCAGAGGTCGGGATGTTCGTCGAAGGTTCTTAAAATGGTATTAGGAGTCTGGGGACGTGTGGCGACAGGTCTAAATGACGCAGCTATTAGGGGTGTGGATGGTTAAGGGTGAGGGGAGGGGGAGGGGGTAGGTGTGCTGACGTCAAAGGCCGTGCGTCAGTGACGTGTGTGCTTGTCCCGCACGAACAGGACTGCAATAGAAAGTGTAGTATGATGTATCATTCGTAGTTATAAACAGAGCTAGTAAGATGTGTCGTGCCAGCTATGAGAAGATTGCTGAGGATGAGTTCTATGTGTGCTGTCAGGAGCCTAGCGGCCAGGAAGAAGCTCTTGCGATGGATGAAGATGAAGAGTCCAAGGAAGACTTCGCAGATGTACCTGTGAACACCTGCACTCTGACTGTGGAGGATATTGCTGCTGGGGTGGGGGAATATTAGACACTTATTCCTCAATTATCGACTTTGGAGCTGTGTGGACAGAGTAATTGATGGCTAGTATGGAAAGTAATGCGGAGCGGGGTGTTGTGAAGGGGGTCGGTAACGCCTTTTGAATGGTATTGTTTTAACAAGGGGGAGAAGATGGTGTGAAGGAGTGTGTGTTTTTTAATAAACAGTGTTAAATATTTTTTGATATTTTATTTACTTCCACTTCTTGCCACGACTTTAAACTACTATTTTTATTCAATATGAAGTGCATCTCGTAGCGGTAGTAATGGCTGAGGTGAGTGTTGTAACTGCATCATATAAACTATAGCGATCAGACATTAAGTTGAAACGTAAAATGTTATGTGTTGGATGCGGTTTCTCTCGTGAAGAGTGGGCACATCTAATACTGTACAAATGTGAATCGCCGTTTTTGTTTCTAGCATAATATTATCGTGCAAGATAAAGACTGCATGTGTTTTTTTTCTTTCATTAAAAATTTTAGGGGGGCGGATATTTACACAAACATTTAAAATATCTGCTTCCATGCAGCTTTTTAAATATTAATACGCGAACATGTTCCTACTTAGAAGAGATACTTATCTACTTGTGGGTTAGGACTCTGAAAAATTTCTGGTTCCTGTGACTACTATGAGGTAGTAAGTAATTAAAATTGATGGAAGAAAAAGTTATTAAGTATTATTACTATAACCATCACATCCTCAAAGCTGAGACTTTGTTGTATAGTTTCCATTTTTGTTGACATATATCTTGTTATATAAAAGTTTAAGGAAATGGTTGTGGACTTTGTGGATTTTTGTCTATAAGGTTCATAACAACACTGGCAGGGAATTGAAACTCGTCCTTACATGCATACAATAAGGTAATGTTTTTTTTAAATTATCATTACTTTAACTATCGCATCCACAACAATAGTATTGATAACATATATTTAATTTAAAACTTATAAGAAAACATGGTGGTTAAAACAGCAAAATGACTGTGGATTTTGTGGATTTTTGTCTATAAGGGTCATAATAATGCTGGTACGGGATAGGAACTCGACCTTACATACACTAGCGTACTTTAAAAACCTACACTTGATGATACCATCAGATGAAATGAAGATGGTGGTCTCCACTAAATAAGATGGCTGCCTCTGGCAGACGATGGTATATATATATTTTTTTGATAATAAATTATTTTAAAAAATGGGGTGTAACGAAAAATTGTAACAGGGATGAGTGGGGTGTTCGATGACGATGTCATTGTAACAGAGGAGCGGGATGCTAGATCGTTTATTCGTAATGTAGAGGAGTGGGGTGTTCGATGCGTAGGTTTTTTTCTAGAAAACCAAATGGCGGATGTATTAGCATAGATTGGCATACGGATTAGCATAGATTGGTATATGGATTAGCATAGATTGGCATACGGATTAGCATTGATTAGCATAGATTGGTATGGATTAGCATAGATTAGCATATGGATTAGCATGGATTAGATGACGTCATCCAAGAGGTTGGCAACATCGAGGGTCGCAAGGCTAAAGGTCAGGGTCGAATTTCAAGGTCAAAGTTAAAGGTAAAGGTTCAAGGTCAAAGTTAAAGGTCAAGGTCAGAGGTCAAGGACTAGGTTCAAGGTCAAGGTTCAAGGTCAAGGTCAAAGGTCAAGGACTAGGTTCAAGGTCAAGGTCAAGATTCAAGGTCGGCTCCTGGCTCCTGCGCCTGTCCTTGAATCGGCATTTTCCATTACTCGTAACGGGACACTTTTTCGTGCGTGTATGGCCGGCGGAAGTGACGTAATCCAACATGGCTGATGAAGCGAAGCCTTAAGGTGGCTGCCGCGGATCCCAGGATCCCCCTCCGTCCTCCGGTGTCCCCATACGAACCAAATACATCTACTTCCATGGCTTTATCTATTGACAAATACTCAATTTCCCCTTGCATCTATTTTAAAATATAAGTGTTGTTTTTATTAGCGATATAATTTTTTGGTGCCAAAATTGCTCTTGCGCACAACCACTGATCACTATTCAAATGTTGTTGCAAGACCGGGAAAACTTGAGTAATAAGATCTAGATAATTTTCTACTAATTTACAAAATTCTCTTGAAATTAAATTATAGCCTTCAGCATCAAAGTCCAAACAACCATCTCCGAAGAAATAAACAGACACCTAAAATAAAAAAATAAAAAAATAAAGTATTGCTTGGCGGTGACAGAAAAATATAAATAAATGTGGAAGCAGATGCTATACTAAAATTGAATTGTGAATTGACCGCCGGTATTACAGTATTAGATTGACGAATTACTTATTTTACTTATTGAAACGCCAGATGGCGTTAAATTTAATTCAAATGACTTAAACTCTCAGTCAAACGATCATTCATACCAATATATATATATATTTTTTTGCCCTTCGGAAAAAAATTATAAAAAGTGTCATATATCCTTGAAAATATGCACACAAAATTTCATGATGATCGGTTGAGTGGTTTCCGCTAGTAAGGATATACCTGCCAAGAATCGTACCCTATCATATTAGTAGTATAAAAAAGTTAGTACTGCACCTGGGTCCAGGTCGTGGTGACATAGCCGGACGTCCGCCATCTTGGATGGTCAAATTGGATGACCTGAACTTTGACCTTGGCTACCATCTTTTATGATCTGACTTTGACCTTAGCTGCTGTCTTGAATGGCCTTGAAGACCTTGGAAGATATATCTTGAATGACCATGACCTTGACCACCATCTTGAATTCCCTTTATCTTGAATGTCATCATGGATGATGTTAACCTTTACTATGGCTACCATCTTTGATGACCTTACCTCAGCCACCTTCTTGAAATCGAGTACCTTACTTCCGAATGTTGCAATATCTATTACAGCTGCATCACAATCGAGTATCCCACTCTAAACATTGCACTTTTCGTAATGGTGGCATCACCATTGAGTCTCCCACTCCTGAGTTACACTTTTCGATGGTTTGTATGCTGTAAAATAATGTTTTTTAAGTATATAACTTTACGCGAATATGGTTTTACGTGAGGTCTTTGACTATCCATGTGTTAAAGAATCATTCACTAATTAAGTTTTCAACGGCCAATAGTAGGATATAATAAAATGTGGAGTTTTGTTTTATGAAGTGATCGGCCGCGCATTTGAACAGTTTGGTAGGTTTATTTATTACAGCGTGGTCGTTTACATGTTGAGAAGAGATAGTAACAGGGCAAACACAGTCACCATTAAGGCTCTTGCTTACCTTGATATTCAGGCCCTTGCAGTTTATGATTTCTCTCAAATATTGCTTTCGCTAAAATTGCTTTTGTTGTGTTGGCAAACCTGGTGCCGTAAGGGAGGCAACATATACGAAAGCCTGACATTTCAGGTTCAAATAGTTGTTGTGATCATGTTTATTGGATTGAAAATCATACAATAAATTGTGTGTTAACATACGTATGCATTCACTCTCGCCCCTTAGTTTAAGTTGTCTTGCGTCTCTTTCTTTTTAAGGGAAAGGTAACAGTAAAAACACAATTAACAGAGATGATAAACTTTGATTTATTTGGTGTACAATAATGATTGCAAATTCAACCTTTAGTCACGCACTGAGTACGATTATTTTTCACTTGAAACACTTCGTAAAACATCTTGCACTTTTAGACTTCTCAAAGTACAAATATTCCTGGAAATCAAAGAAAAGATATTAGTGCAAGTAAAATTAATGTATTAAAAAACAGCAATGTGCCTTAAAGCTGAAACGGAATATCAATAATACGTTCATTGTAGGAAATAAATTTATGAATGTGCTCAGGTTTAGGTCGTAACATGTACAGAATGCACGCAAATCACCAGGCAATTATTTAATCAGCGGCGGGGAATCCTAAAACAAGCTTTTTTTTCTGTCAGGGAAAATATACCCGGAAAAGCACCAGGAATATGACTTAAATAGCTACATTGCCGAGTAATGTCAACATTGAACAGCTGTTTGAGAGACAGGTTCATAAAATGGTACACCGCGATCTTGTGTAATCCTGTAAAATAAATTCCGCCAAAGAAACATTGTAATTTCAACAGAAAGGCGACTAAAATATTTTACTACAGATATTTACACAATGTATGGGGTAAATGTGTTCAAAAATTATGTAGCCATGCTTGATTAATGTTTGTTGTGCTTTGCTGGTTCCAAGAAATATGTGTCTCCTTATTCTGCGTTGCCTTCCGAAACTGTTCAAAAACAGCATGAGCAAGAATTTCACTCAATCGTGGGGTTGCACAACTGTTGGCATGTTCTCGGGCTGCAGTTTTTTTTAAACTGGGGATTTTGGTTGGCAATACGGAATGCACTGTAAAGTGGGTGCTAATTTAAATAGATGCGGATAAATTAAATTATACTAGCAAAATGAGATAAAATGAGGACACTTCCGCCATGGTTACATCTGAAACAGCTCAAAGATGAGCGGGAAAATAAATTTACTTACCAGGTGCATAATGTTTGTAATTGGAGAAGGTTTGGCTACCCTGTGAACACATTTTTTTTTGGAGTGAAAGGGTGCCGTAGTGGTTGATTGGTAAAATCACTCGTTTTTCCCCCCAAGGCGGTTAGAATTCGAGTTTAGTTCAGTCCAAACCCGAATTTTTTGGAAACAGGAAACGTGGCGGATGTTGTCATGAGTTGTGTTTTCTCGGCGTACTTCCTTTTACTTCCAGCAATACATTCCATCTCTGGTTCATCAAGGGTACAAGTGTTTGACGTTTACCTTACCTATATTACGACAGGAACTTGCGAAATTTACGCCTCTCTCTTTCATTGCAGTGTGGTACAATACATTACGCGTTTATAAATAATATATCATAACATTCATAAATTATTTCCTACTGTGAGTGGTAAAATATAATTGCTCTTTATAAAAGTAAAGTCGGTTTACGGACGATAATTTTACGTGATAACGTCATAAGAAAACATTGATGAAATATTACATACTTTTTAATTTTCAAATATTATTTACAGTTTTTGCAAATTTAATTTAAATAATTTGTTTAAATATAATCACGAACAATCAGTTAAAAATCCCGCCTTAACCTGTTTGATATTACAGAAGATTTTCTCGCACGGTGGTTGGCCGGTTCTTGCACGCTCGGCTCAGGCGGAACGTGACAATTTTTTCGTGCGTGCAGCCGGCGTTCATCGATTTATAAGACGTTATCTAGTCAAAAAAAATATTCTAAGTCTGTATGAATTGCTTTCGTCTTCTGACTTGCAAGGAAAAAAGAAGTAAAATACAAAAATTGGTTGTCTGTAAAGTCGGTTTACGGACTATAGTTTAATGTTACAACGTCATAACACAGCATTGATGAAATTATTGCATACTTTTATGAATAAAATTTTATCATTTTTATATTAATAATAAAAGAATAAATACTTGAAATTATACTAGTAATCATATTTTTAAAATCCAAGAATAATTAACCTTTATTGCTGAAATTGTTGTTGTAATAAGCAATGAAAACAACATTAACTTTTCGTTTAAATATAATTATGAACAAGTTTTCATATAAATAAATTGTAATCAAATATCTAACATATTAACCTATTATTACTGCTCTCGTCGACATATGCTACTTTTTTTTAATAATAAAAGAATAACTCCTTTAAATTATACTAGTAATCAGATTCTTTTTCTTACGTACATTTGACGTATAAATTATTTCATATTACACATTTATAAACAAAGTTTTATGTTTTCACTTCTGTCGGTGCGGCGCAAGCATACAATGAGCGTAACGGGACACCGCGTAACGGAACAATGAACGTAACGGGACAAAGCGTAACGGAACAGTGCGCGTAACGGGACACTTTTTCGTGCGTGCAGCCGGCGTTCATCGATTTATTAGACGTTGTCACGTCAAAAAAAAAAAAAACAAGCTGAAGAGAGCCTTACCAATAAGAAAGCAGCACCGAGGAATAAAATCTTCAGCCGGTTGGGCGTCTCGAGGGACGGGAACGTGACAGTTATCACGTAGCAGACGAGATCTTGGTCCCAATGATGCAGGATGCTCGCGATTTGCATGAAGCCGTCTGTACCAAACACCTGGAAACAAGGGTTTGTGTTTTTATTTGCACTACGTGATGCAATATTGTTTTAGGGAATAACCATTAAGATACTCAAATTCTCAAATAGCATATTCTAAAGTTTTGAAAATCGAATATATATATATATCGAATATATATATATATATATATATATATATATATATATATATATATATATATATCAGGAAATAAATTTTAAAAAATTAGACAGCAAGCACATGTTTAGCAGACAAGTACTAAAAAAATATATTCCTATAGACATTAACAAAAAAAATGGCATCTGCCACCAACTAAAATGCTCTGGGAATGTTTGTTTTAATACAATTTCTTGGACATACCCAATTGCAGTTTTGCATTTTTTTATGGGAAAGTTCCATACATACAAAATAAGAAATTAAAAAAATTAATACTCCACAGAAATCAAGCCTAAATCAGCTAATATCAACCAGATAAACCCAAAAATGAACCTAACAGGTTTTATGGACAACACAACGACGATAGAACAGGGGAACACATCGTGGACTTAGTGGAAAAAGTCGGTAAGTCCAATTTCTGGAAAAAGACTGATAGTTCACTTACCAAGTTTTGCTTGCCTAGAATAGCGTTATAATGGACTTGCCGAAATAAAGCTAGAAGAAAACGTCCACAATCATTCATTATTTGGACTTCCAAACGTTTTTCTGGCAAAGATATTGCCCTTACAACTTCATCTGTGAAGTTAAATCATTTTCACAAAAAAGTGGACTTACCAACTTTTTCCACTAAGCCCACGACATTCAAACTTAAATATCAGACAGAAAAATAATTCTGTGGAAGTAATTTAGTCATGAAAAAAATAATAACAGTACGGTCAAACACAATGGGCTAACAACGACGATAAAGTTTAAACAATAACAGTAAATGCAGACAGACAAGAAAACCTGGAAAACGCAGCAAATATACGAACACAGCGATGAAGATAAACATATATTATGGACAACAAAACGACAACACCACCGAACACAGTAGGTTTCCTATGACAAAATAATTGTGACGTTGTTTGTCCATAATACCTATTAGGTTTATCGTTGAGTAGGCTATATCTGTTTTCCATTAGCTGATTTAGTCTTGTTTTCTGTGGGTTTGTTTTTAATTTTAATTTTTTTCTTATTTTGCTTTTATGGATTTTTCCCATGGGAAACAGTGCAAAATTACAATGCCGCACGTCTAAGAAATTGTATTAAATCAAAATTCCCACTTTGCATGAATCATTTAAAGAACTTATCTGGAAATGTTTGTTTAACACGCCAGGAAAATGTTTTGACCCAAAAATAAGTGATTTATTTCCCAGACATGTAAATATTCTTTCGTGTAGTTTGAATTAAAAATTTAACTGTCTTATGTTTCTTCAAAACCTACATTTCTGTGTTTTGCTCATACATGTTTTTATTCCTGGCCCTTATGAGGCCACTCCAGTGTTTCAGGGGCACTACGCAACCCGCGTTAACCTCATAAGATTCAATGCTATTTTCATTTTGCTTATAACTTATTAACTAATATAGATTTCGAAATGATGCTTGCTTGATATGTAAGACAACGATGCTCTTATCAAAGCCCCTTTCTTCAAAAACGTGCATAAATTATGGTTCAAACCTAGACAATACACTTATGCATATTAGTAAAGATTAGAATAAAACCATAATTTATGCACGTTTTTGAAGAAAGGGGCTTTGATAAGAGCATCGTTGTCTTACATATCAAGCAAGCATTATTTCGAAATCTATATTAGTTAATTAGTTTTAAGCAAAATGAAAATAGCATTGAATCTTATGAGGTTAACGTGGGTTTCGTAGTGCCCCTGAAACACTGGAGTGGCCTCTTAAGATATAGATTCGGATAATAGCTGGAGCTAAAGTAAAATTTCATTTCACGAGAAGGGTTCTTTCAAATGATTTTCTTTTGTTTGTGAGAATCATAGATATTTTTATGGGGGGGGGGGGGGGGGGTGTTGTTTTTGCAGAATCGAATTCGATATTAGGATTTGAGAAGAAGTGAATACGATCAATCACTAAATATGTAGGTACGTGTTATGACTAAATTATATACGAAAATGAAATTAAAATAATAAAAAAATATTTGTTTCCTTTTATATGTTTGGGAATAGAAGTTAAAATTCCATAGAGGAAATGCATTTCCCATCCCTCTTTTCCAAATAATTTTCGCCTTCTCATTACAAGACACAGAGTAATGAGAGTAAATAAAGTTATAAAAACCTGAAAATGGTGGTGAGTTTGCATGGTTATCAGCAGTTGTGGATTTGAATTTCAAGTCAAACTTAGAAATTTTATGTTGACGAAAGCATTCTCAGTCGCGGCCTTAAAGTTTAGAGCACTGACAAGCAATACGGCTGAATACAATACGACCGTCAACAATTGAATTGTATTCTTTTAAGCCAACCATATTGAAATATTTAAAAAAACTAATGTAAAAATAATTATTCATAGCCAAATTTCTATTTTTTTTTTACATTTTATATTCCATAAATATATATTTTAGGAAAATATAACTTATTAGATAACGTTCCTCTCTGAGTGCACACTTCTTGGGACGGAGAAGAATAAAGTAGAATGATTGATTATTTACAGAAATGTGTGGGCTCATATCCTACCGCGAGAACAAGTTGTGTTCCAAAATGTGTATTTTTAAAAGTGTATGTTTAGTGTAAGATTTTTGTAGTACAGTTCATAAGTTAAATAAATTACTAAGGATTTTTCCACTTGTTATGTAGTCTAAAAAAAACTATTATAAATAATTCTGCAGAAACGTAGGTTTAAAGTTTTAATTTAACGTAGAATCACTCCCGTAACGAAAAATGTTCAAATCGCCTTGAAATCGAGGGAATGTTCATTTATTCACTTGAGTGAAAGTTGCTACAAAAGTTAATATAAGTTACTCCTATTTAAATGAAATAATTATCATTTTTACCACTTCTTATTTAAACTTTTCAAGTAGGTAATACTAAATAAAAATATCTTGTCTGCATTTTAAATCGTAAATTTTCTCAATATTCTGTTAGTTTCAATCGTAGATATACTTTTTAACAAGTACTAGATGAAGTTTTATTCTTGGCTGCAGACTTAAGTATAAGGAAACCTGTTGAGATACAGTTGGCATCTCTGATTGTGTAATCCTTATTGTGTTGATTTTCAGTGTTGTTATTGTTCTTAGATAGTTTCATTCCCGCGTTTCTACTTGCTGCTCATGCAACTGCAGCTAAGTTATATAAACAATAAAATCTGCTGATAAATAAGCTTTAATTACATATAAAAATCTAGCCTTATCATTTTTTTCCACGATTCAAGTGTATTCTGATGCTCACCTCAAACCTTCACAACTAGAAGTCGGTTCCTGCAAAATCAATCCTACTTCATAGATATTAATGCCTGTTTTTCGCGCCCTGTACTCTCGCTTCCGTTCACTGGCACATTTTGGGGCCTCTTTTGGCGGTTTATTCCCGCGTTCCGATGCTATCTGTTTCTTCCGTTTTATTAATTTTAGGCATAATGTTAATAATGATCTCGAGCTGAATAAAATAAAGTAACAAAAAACACTCCAATATAACATAAATTACACTTCTAAAGTCTATCTTACAAGTCTGTAATTCCGTTTGAAATTTCAAATCAGAGTGTTGACATACCAAAAATAAATTAGACTTTTAAAGCTAACCTCTTAAGTCTGTATGACTTTTTTACATGTTCATTCACATAAAACTTAATGTTACTCATAAAGTTAATAGCCCAAATTAATAATTCTTTATCACACTTATAATTAAATTGTATATACTTTAAATAAAATAAAATAAATATAGTAGCGTTAGTCGTTAGCAGTTTCGAAAACTGAGGAGTAGACGAACACAATCATCGTTTCAACAATTCCGTAGCATAAATGCTGCATAATTTCTATATATACCCTGCTATCTTCTCCTCTACCGGTTCTCCCACCACGTACCTAACTACTTCCCTCCTATCCCAGTCCCCCCAACACATACCTAACTATTAAACTCCTCTACCGGTTCTCCCACCACGAACCTAACTACTCCCCTCCTATCCCAGTCCCCCCAACACATACCTAACTATTAAACTCCTCTACCGGTTCTCCCACCACGTACCTAACTACTCCCCTCCTATCCCAGTCCCCCCAACACATACCTAACTATTAAACTCCTCTACCGGTTCTCCCACCATGTACCTAACTACTCCCCTCCTATCCCAGTCCCCCCAACACATACCTAACTATTAAACTCCTCTACCGGTTCTCCCACCACGTACCTAACTACTCCCCTCCTATCCCAGTTCCCCCAACACATACCTAACTATTAAACTCCTCTCCCGGTTCTCCCAGCATGTACCTAACTACTCCCCTCCTATCCCAGTTCTCCCAACACATACCTAACTATTAAACTCCTCTCCCGGTTCTCCCACCACGTATCTAACTACTCCCCTCCTATCCCAGTCCCCCCAACACATACCTAACTATTAAACTCCTCTACCGGTTCTCCCACCACGTACCTAACTACTCCCCTCCTATCCCAGTTCCCCCAACACATACCTAACTATTAAACTCCTCTCCCGGTTCCCCCAGCATGTACCTAACTACTCCAGGCCACTCCTCTACCAGTTCACCACAGAACAAGGAGGGAAATAAAGAAGTGCAACTCTTACAGTGGAAACTAAAACCATGTTTCATGCGACATGTGTCGCTATCTGTTGGGTGGGCCCATAACTACCAGCAAATAAAAAATCGGAATAGAGGTTCTCATACAAAGTTTTTTTAGTTAATACGTTTTTTTGGTTATATTAAGTTATCTCCTTGGCGGCGCAAAACTAATTTAATCGATGCGAAAATACTTAATGTTGTTTTGTAATAAACCAGCATGTAATAAATAAAGGAGTAGGAGGTGCAAAAACTCATTGTATTACACACCACAAAATTAGTGGCTACCTAAATAGAGTGAATTTTCACTGGTTTGTTTGCCTGATAATAGCTTTTACATTGCTTCTCTTAATAAATTAATATAGTTATGTCAGCAATATATTATGAAAACTACTATCTAGCGGACGGGCCCATAACTATTTAAAAAAACTAGGTCTCAGTCTCGGTAATTAGAGTTTCACCCCATGCAGTTCACCCACCACGTACCTAACTATTCCCCTCTTCTCCTGGTTCCCCCACCATATACCTAACTATTCCCCTCTTCTCATGGTTCCCCCACCACGTACCTAACTATTCCCCTCCTCTCCCGGTTCCCCCACCACGTACCTATTCCCCTCTTCTCCTGGTTCCCCCACCACGTACCTAACTATTTCCCTTTCACCTGGTTCTCCCACCACATACCTAACTATTCCCCTAATCACCCGGTTCCCCCACCACATACCTAACTATTCCCCTCTTCTCCTGGTTCCCCCACCACGTACCTAACTATTCCCCTCTTCACCTGGTTCCCCCACCACGTACCTATTCCCCTCTTCTCCTGGTTCCCCCACCACATACCTAACTATTTCCCTCTTCAACTGGTTCTCCCACCACGTACCTAACTATTCCCCTAATCACCCGGTTCCCCCACCACATACCTAACTATTCCCCTCTTCACCTGGTTCCCCCACCACATACCTTAATATTCCCCTCCTCTCCCGGTTCCCCCACCACGTACCTAACTATTCCCCTCTTCTCCTGGTTCCCCCACCACGTACCTAACTATTCCCCTCTTATCCTGGTTCCCCCACCACGTACCTAACTATTCCCCTCTTCACCTGGTTCCCCCACCACATACCTAACTATTCCCCTCCTCTCTCGGTTCCCCCACCACATACCTATTCCCCTCTTCACCTGGTTTCCCCATTATGTACCTAACTATTCCCCTCCTCTTCCGGTTCCCCCACCACGTACCTATTCCCCTCTTCTCCTGGTTCCCCACCACGTACCTAACTGTTCCCCTCATCTCCCGGTTCCCCCACCACGTACCTAACTATTCCCCTCCTCACCCAGTTCCCCCACCACGTACCTAACTATTCCCCTCTTCTCCTGGTTCTCCCACCCCGTACCTAACTATTCCCCTCATAACCCGGTTCACCCACCACGTACCTAACTATTCCCCTCTTCTCCTGTTTCTCCCACCCCGTACCTAACTATTCCTTTCTTGTCCTGGTTCTCCCACCAAATACCTAACTATTCCCCTCTTCTCCTGGTTCCCCTTCCACGTACCTAACTATTCCCCTCCTCTGCTGGTTCCCCCACCACGTACCTAACTATTTCCCTCATCACCTGGTTCCTCCACCTTGTACCTAACTATTCCCCTCATCCCCCAGTTCGCCCACCATGTACCTAACTATTCCCCTCTTCTCCTGGTTCACCCACCACGTACCAAAGTATTCCCCTACTCTCCTGGTTTCCCCACCACATACCTATTCCCCTCCTCTCCTGGTACCCCCACCCCGTACCTAACTATTCCCCTCATCAACCTGGTTCGCCCACCATGTACCTTACTATTCCCCCCATGCTATCGGAATTTTCGTTACGCTCGAAAATTGTAGTCCCCTCAGCCAAGAAATTTCACTTAAAAAAAGGTCTGTTTTGGGTTAAACATTTTACAAACTTGAAATTCTGCGTTGAGATAGCGAGGGCAGCATGAATTCGTAGGACCAACAATGCGGTATAAGTCCCTGCCGTTCTCATCGCGCACGATGAACAGTGGGATGTAGAGCGACCACTGCTGTTCGACTGTGCCCACAAATCCTGTGATCGGCGAATACACCTGAAGTTCCTGAAATCAAACATATAAAGTTACGTCATAGTTTCACCATGTTTCGTCACATGTTAAAGTACACCGCACAGTTATACATGATGATGACTCCTTATGCTGGATTCTGAGCATAGGCGTGCCTACAGGGGGGGCCAGGTGGGCCATGGCCCCCCCTAATGTAATCACTCAGATCGGCATTTTCTCTAATGCGTTCGTTAATATTCGTATATTCCTGGCACCGTGACACTCAAACTGTTTTTCAGTGTTGCAGCGTGCTAATTAACAATATTTTTAAACATTTTATCGTTCTGGAAATACAGCCGCCTTAGTTTATTTAAAACACGAGGTCATGGCCAAGCAAGACATAAAAATATTTTAAGAGGTTTGTTAAAGTACTGTTGTCTGAATTGCTGTGTTTGCATTCACTAAAAAGATGTTAATTTCAAGGTAGATCTGGACCAAGCTATTGGAAAATTCGAGGGGGAAAAATGTGTAAGTACCCTTTAAACATTGTCTATGAAAAAAAAAAACATATTTTCAAGATTGTTAAAATTATACGAATATAAATATTAACTAGTAGATAAACATATCTCGTTGATACTGCACATAAATATAAACACGGCAATGAGTGAATGTATTTAGGCTATTTAACATTCTAAATTCAGCTTCCGATTTAAAAATTCAGCAGGCCCCCCCCCCCTAATGGAAATGTCTGGGCACGCCTATGATTCTGAGGGGTGGTTACCACAACGCCGAAATAACATAATGCCGAATGTCAAAATTGACCACAACGCCTACTGTACCACAACGCCGAAATACCATAACGCCGAATGTCAAAATTGACCACAACGCCGACAGCTAGAAAACTGCTGTGTACCACAACGCCGAAATAGCAACTGAATGAATTTGTGTGTGTTTCTTAAATGTACCTTAACGCCGAAATACCACAATCAAACCAAACCTTACCTAACCTAACCTAACCTAGCGTAATATAACCTAACCTAACTTAACCTAGCCTATCCTAGCCTAACCTAACCTAACCTAGTCTAACCTAACCTAGTCTAACCTAACCTAACCTTTGTGGCAGTCCTGCAATGACATTTTTCGGCGTTAGTGTATTTCGGCGTTGTGGTAATTCGGCGTTGTGGTACACAGCAGTTTTCTAGCTGTCCGCGTTGTGGTCAATTTGGCATTTCGGCGTTGTGGTATTTCGGCATTGTGGTCAATTTGACATTTCGGCGTTGTGGTATTTCGGCGTTGTGGTGCGTCCCCGATTCTGAGCTTAAGAGTGGGATAAATAGCTACTAGAAATTCCAGCTGCTTGAAGCGTGACATGTGCGCCTGATATTGTATGTTAGACCGAAATTGCTCTGAGTCCCTCGCGATAGCATAGGCGACACTTCTCAGTCCCACGATAAGGACCGAAAGGGGTGGGGTGGCACTGCGAGGCAGTCGGATTTAGTTTTCCTTGCTGTCGCTGTGTTAGCTCGGGATATATGAATGGATGTTCATTTATAAATGGCGAAAACAAACGCATGTTTTGTAAAAGGTAATGCTCGTGGTAAATTGCATTTGTCTGTGCGAAGAAAACGGAATAGAGGTAAAAATCTAGCAAATTGGAGAGAGAAAACTAAGTAAGTACACAAATTTTTTATATTATTCATGGGTCGTTTTCAGTGTATAGCTTCAGGCAGTGTTATTAATAAAAACATGTGTTTTTTACCTTGATTTAAGGTTAAAGGAAAGCACAAAGACTGAAGAAAGTACGCCAATTGCAGAAACTACATCTGAGAATGCTAAAAGCAAGAATAAATTACGTTATGAATAGTTTATATTGTGTATTTTATTTTGTAATAAAGGAAAAACCTTTTTACTTCAATAACTACTATTCATGAAATATACATGTGTTATATATGTGATACATTATATATAAAATACATTTTAGTGTTAAATGGGATACAAACAAGAGATACTTTTATATGCTATGCAATGAAACAACATGATAGCTTTGAAAACTTGTAATATTTTTATGTATATTATCAATTTGTATGTAATCGCGAGGTAAACTATTGTAACATATGTAGGTATTTTGTTTACAAATCAGCTTTACAGTTTTGTGTAATTATTCGTATTTTGTGCTGTGCTTATAGTGTTGGAACTGCAAAATCTGTAAAACTTATCCCCCAATAAATGCCTTGCAAAGTAATATCCCACTGTATATTTAGTTCATTTAATTTTTATACAATTATTATTATTTGGTTGAAAATAATATGTATGCCAAGTAACCTAAAAGCAACTAAAAATTATTAATTGTATATCAACAATCCAGTTAAATATTTGTAAATAAATGGTACTATAAAATATATATGTGCAAAGAATACTCTAAGAATAATGTAAATGAGGTGGACGCGAATGCAATGACAAGAGAAATGTAGAGTAACCCGACAAGACATGTGTTATCGAAAACCAGACCTTCCTCTACACCCCTTCCACACATTCGTCAACAAGGCGCAGATAACAGCCGGAACCCGACCACTCTAATGGCGAGGATTATCTACAACGGTCGGGTCTTGCTGAAGGGATGGAATAAAAGTGTCCTATCTCCAAACAGTGAAGTGGCAAATTTTCGGCTCAAACATGAATGTGCAGTGACTTACGCGTGTGCAAGTAATTCGCAATTGTATGAAGATAATTATTTCCAAAAATCATATACTATAAAAGAATGTTACATGTAAATCGTTCAGTATTTACATTTTTGTTATTCCGATTACTTTATTTTCTGCAATATGTCAAATTTGCGCTAATATAAACCTTTTTACTAATTAATTTTGCTTATTAATAACAACATTAACCGCATTCTGACAACTGGTATCAGTCATTATACCTTTCCTCAATGATGTGTAAAAATCTCATTCATCTGCATTAACTGGTTTGACCTCTAATTGCCGTCGCATTGACCACTAAAACAGCTCTAAATGAAGCCCTTTATCGCCCTCTTAAGGCCCGCATAGGATGTGCTGAGCTACAGTAGAAACAATACGATTTGATAACTACTCAAGATATCCGAGTGGCATCTGTTTACGAAAAGCATTTAAGAATTTGAGGAATGCAGATAAGTAGTTTGTTTTCCGGGTAAATTTTTAAACTGTATTCTTAGAAGAGTTAAAATGGTTAAAAGGCCTGTTTTCAGAGTAATTTTTAGGCACAAAACCACCGGTACACATTCTTGAAAGCACTTAAGGAATTGCATTTCACCTTTATCTTGATTTCTCGGCCATATAATGTTACGGTCACCGCTGATATCTCACTGTTATCCTGTGACGACGATAAAAAAGCCCTGATCTCAATTTGAGTAAGTGAGTCCTGTATATAATCACACGACCGTGGAGAGAAGCTAAGTGTGTGTGTGTGTGAGTGTGGGGGGGGGGGGGCAAATAATTTAGTCGGGGCCCCTCCCCGTTACTGAAAACCCAACGATAAAAAAAAGATTGGTGTATGTACTTGTATGCGCGGTAGAAGTTATACTTACTTGGTGTAGTAAAAAAAACTAACTTTAATTTTGTATTGATTTAATTAATTGAAATAAAATAATAAAAGCACTGGAAATATATTATAAATACAGTTGGTAAAGTAAAGTCTCGTAAACCTTTTGTTATGTAGCATCGTAGTTTTTTAGCTTCGTAGCCTCGTAGTCGTGTAGCTAGTTGGAAACCCGTAAACTCGTAGTGTCATAGTCCCGTTACCTCCTAATCTTGTAGTCCTGTAGCCTAGTAGTCACGTAGCCTCGTATTCTTAGACTTGTAGCTTCGTAACCAAGTCGCCTTGTAGCTAAATGTTGTTTGAGCAGTTAGGCCTAAGACGGCTGGTGCCAATGGCTTTTGGAGCCGAAGATTGTTGGAGCCAAAGACTTTAGGTGTCAAAGACAGTTGGTGTCAAAGACAGCTAGAGGCATTGTAGCCTATCGAAAATTGATGATCGCATCCTACTGAGATGAATGTTCATGAAAATATACATCCTTTTCGTTAAATGTCCATATTCAAGCCTGTATTATCGTATCCTACTGATGAGATCGGATCTTTTCCCTGCAATGAGATTGTACCCCCCCGACGAGATCGTTTCCTACCAAGATGGTTTTCGTACAAAAAAGTGTCCTTTTCGTTAAATGTGCTTCCATTTTGTCAAATGCGTGTCCAGTTTGTAGGTATATTGCATGTGTATTGCATGTTCGTTTCGTGTTTATTGCATTTCTAGTGTGTACTGTGTGTCCATTGTGTGTCATGTGTGTGTGCTAACTGTGTGTCCATTGCGTGTTCTGTGTGTGTACTGTGTGTTCAGTGTGTACTGTATGTCAATAGAGTGTCCTTTGTGTGTATTGCATGTTCGTTGCTTGTTCCTTGCGTGTCCTGTATGTGTACTGTATGTCCATTAGCCATTACATGTCCTGTGTGTCCTTTCATTTTTTGATTGTGCTTTCAAACATGCTTCATTTTCATTGTTTGTGCTTTAAATTGTGCTTCCTTTATAAAATGTACTTCCTTTTCGTTGTATGTGCTTTAGATTGTGCTTCCTTTTTTAAATATGCTTTTTTTTATTTACATAGATATGTTTGTAGTCATACCATGATTAACTCGTGGTTCGGAGATGCCTGGATTAAACACCTGACATTGAACATGACCTGTTTAAAATGTTGGCCGAGTTACGACGAAAATTTTTTTCTTGGTTCGGAGACGCTTGGCCTATACATCTAACATTGTACGTGACCTGGCCTTGTGGTTTGGAGACGCTTGGCCTTACGCATGATTTTGTACATGAACTGTTTAAAATGTTCGCTGAGTATCGACGGAAAATACCTCTTGGCTACTGACTGGATGTATTTGTCCACCTACTGGATGCATCTGGCTACCAACTGGATGTGACTGGCCACCTACTGGACGTGTGTGCCTGGCCACTGAATAGACGTGCCTAGCCACCGACTGGATGTGACTGGCCACCTGCTGGACGTGTGTGCCTGGCCACTGAATAGACGTGCCTAGCCACCGACTGGATGTGACTGGCCACCTGCTAGACGTGTGTGCCTGGCCACTGAATAGACGTGCCTAGCCACCGACTGGATGTGACTGGCCACCTACTGGACGTGTGTGCCTGGCCACTGAATAGACGTGCCTAGCCACCGACTGGATGTGACTGGCCACCTACTGGACGTGTGTGCCTGGCCACTGAATAGACGTGCCTAGCCACCAACTGGATGTGACTGGCCACCTGCTGGACATGTGTGTCTGGCCACTGAATAGACGTGCCTAGCCACCGACTGGATGTGATTGGCCACCTGCTGGACGTGTGTGTCTGGCCACTGAATAGACGTGCCTAGCCACCGACTGGATGTGACTGGCCACCTGCTGGACGTGTGTGTCTGGCCACTGAATAGACGTGCCTAGCCACCGACTGGATGTGATTGGCCACCTACTGGACGTGTGTGCCTGGCCACTGAATAGACGTGCCTAGCCACCGACTGGATGTGACTGGCCACCTACTGGACGTGTGTGCCTGGCCACTGAATAGACGTGCCTAGCCACCGACTGGATGTGACTGGCCACCTGCTGGACGTGTGTGTCTGGCCACTGAATAGACGTGCCTAGCCACCGACTGGATGTGACTGGCCACCTACTGGACGTGTGTGCCTGGCCACCGACTGGATGTGACTGGCCACCTACTGGACGTGTGTGCCTGGCCACTGAATAGACGTGCCTAGCCACCGACTGGATGTGACTGGCCACCTACTGGACGTGTGTGCCTGGCCACTGAATAGATGTGCCTAGCCACCGACTGGATGTGACTGGCCACCTACTGGACGTGTGTGTCTGGCCACTGAATAGACGTGCCTAGCCACCGACTGGATGTGACTGGCCACCTACTGGACGTGTGTGCCTGGCCACTGAATAGACGTGCCTAGCCACCGACTGGATGTGACTGGTGCACCACACCTTACCTCCATTCATAAATTTTTAGGTTATGAACAGAGGCAGGCGGATGCTGAAAGCTCGTGGACCAAGGCTCATGAAGTGTTTCGATGTGCGGAGGGGTTAGTTAGAGTATCAACAGGGCTGACTGGTCATGCACACTCACAATAAAGTATACGAGTATTATTCAATGATTAAATAAAAAAAAGGACAATTTCAGATAAATAATTTATTTTTTATGTAAATTATTTTTTAAATAACAACACCCTGACCATCTTATAATATCACTAGGATTTTAAATTATTTCTTTCATGATACTGATTTTATTATGTTTAAGTTTTATCTTATTTGGGGCCCCAGGAGAGAAAAAAAAAATTTCTTTATCATATTACATGAATTTCTTACAAAACATATTTCTTTTTTTTTTTTGATTATCAAAATATCTTTAGTCCATGTTACATTATTTCGTTAATTATATATATTAAATAAGACGTTACATTGGTTCAAAAAAATTTCTTTAAGATAGAAGAGAAGACAAAGTTTGACGAGAAGTCCGATGAGGTTAAGTCCATGAAATTTTCACATTATGTAGAGTTGATAAAAAAAGGTTAGTAGTTCATGCCAAAAATAATGAAATAGTCGTCGGCTTTCCTGAATTAGGTGCGGTCACATCATTTTGCTTCCGGGCTGCCGGGGACAGGCCCCCAACACCACAGCACAAGTTGGTTCAAGTGTACCGCATGGCCGGTATCGTGGAACCGCTAATTAACATAAAAATAACAAAGAATATTAACACGCCCGGTGTTACAAACATTTCCCTACGTTCTTAAGAAATAATACAACCAAACTTACCACTTAGTGCGGTTGTAGATGCTTAATGCATCTTAAAAGCTCACAATCTCACAAGAAGGAATTTTGGGGCTACGAAAACATGGCGTCAAGGTGCTGGAAAAGACCGTTTGTGGTCGGCAAGTGCGAGACGAAGAAGGACATTGAACATGGCACTCGTAGAGAGTACCTTTTCGAAAATCAAAAGATCGATAATACATTAATTCTATTACAAAAAAGATTGACTTATAATTTATTAAATATACCTTCACATATTTACTATAATAATTAAATTGTAAACACATTATTCATAATAGATTCAAAAAATACATTGACACAATAAAAAAAAATTTGATGTGTTAAAACATTTAAATTACACATAATTATAATTATTACAACTTCGTTCAGAATTAACTTTTAAATATTTAAATAACATATTACCATTAACAAATACCAATATAGAAAACTGAAAACGTGTGGAAACCAGTTCGCCCAAAAAAAAAAAAAGAAAAAAAAATAATTATAAATAAATAAGTTGAGCAAGTGCCACAAACATTACAACGGCACATACTCCCCCCCTCAAAGCAGACGCTACCGGGAGACAACAACAAAACTACACCATATATCCCACAAAAATTAAAACTAAATCCTTGACCACAAAAAAAACCCATTACATACATATCATCATAAAAAAAAATTACAAACTATTCCACATTGGAGGATGAAGTTACGGGTATTAAGATGGTTCCAGAAGGAATGGGGGGTGTGGGATTAGAAGGGGTGGTCGAGATGGACCTAAACTTGAACCATAGAGTTATACATAGGATAAAAATGTAAAGGAAAACGAAGACTGACAAAATTAAAGCAATGACATTAAAATTAGAATTAGTTTCAACATACTGGTGAGGACGTAAAAGCTTAACAATGTCGTGGAATGGAGCACCACTAGGCTGAGAAATCAAAAGTTTGTTAATATCTTCCACAACTGAAGAATTGAAGGATACATTTGGTAACTTGGAAAATGTCAGCTGACTTAAATTGACATTAAATTTAGGTACATGTACAATGGGTAAAGACATATTAAACATTAGAGAGGAACTGACTGAACCAAAGGTTTTAAAGAAAGGACTAACAATGTCACAATGAGATGCATTACTTATGTAGCCACTACCAGTTATTGTAATAGTGAAAGGTACAAATGTCTCCTTAGTAGATTTACATAAAAAGGTTACATCAATGGAAAAATTCGTTGCAAACAACCAGAGTGTGTTGGTCTTCTGAAAAAAAGGTAGATTTAAAGGTACAACTGATTTGTCACAAAACTCAAAATAAGGTTTTCCAAGAAAAATATTAAACTCACGACTATTTATATGAGAATCAAAGAAAGGAAAACTGGATGGACACAAAGTGATACTGTGTTTTACACAACCAGATAATAGATTAGAATTAATAGATGCAAAAAGTTTCCTGTCAGGACTAATCAACAACACATCGTGAATCTTAAGTAATAGGTAATGTTGCAATTTAGGGAAGAAGAAAGGAATAGCAAAAACTTTGTATGATTCGAAAGTACTATCCTTATTAGATAACGGCACATTGACAATGACTTTTAGTGAACAATTATAAATGACTGCCTGGACTGTGCTCAGACCATAAAACATATGAAGGTTTTCAAAAGTGACTGGTGCTAACATGTATAATGGTAATGAAATTAAATGTTGAATATTGTCCAACAAGGTAAGGAAAGTGTTAGATGGTAACAAGATTGAACTTAATCTGCCGTGAACACTATTTTCGATAGACTGTCTCAAATCAGATAATTCTAAGCGGGCACTGGATAAAGATTCACTTATTCTAAACAAAAGTGTATTTAAATCAATTCTCAAATTCATTAGCATCATTTTGTCCCAAATCTCATGTAGTGAACTATTCAAAAGTTTATAAAATTCATTATGACTGGCCAAATAGTGTTTTGCTAGGTTACTCATCAATTTAGTGTTATTGAGAACTCTTTCTTCCAAACTGTTAACCACAAGAATATGGTGTAGGACATTGCCAGAAATTTCATCTTGGTTTTCTTCCACGGATTTTAAACGTCTTTCCAAAATGTCTAAATCATCACTGTCCAGAGTACCGAAAACAGTTTTCAAAATCTTGCCACCAAAATTAAAAATACCACGTTTTATTCTCCTAGAAGATTCTTGAGGTAACAATGAAGTTAAAGCAATTGTCTCTGATCTATAGGCCACAAAATTTTCCTTGAGTTGATGAATTACGAAGGCGAAGTTTTGATTCCAAGAGCTGTTTTCACTGAGAATGACATTGTTGACATGAATTACCTTATTTAAATCTGATTCTAAGTCCTTGTTTGCATGTTCCAACTGAAGCAAATTGAAATTCAATACAATAGAATAAAAATTGTCTGAAAACAGAAGATCATCTTCTTTTTCAAAGAGAACACCAGTATGAGTTGTTGTTACCGTGATGTTAGCTGAAGTTAAGGTGAAGACACAGAGAAGAATACCAAGTGGTCCAAACATGGCGTACAGACATCAATCAACGGAGTGGACCAAGAGAGCGGACGGCTGCACTAAAACATAAAACATAAAGAACAAGTGCGGATAGCATTGCATTAAGACAAAAAAATTCTAACATCCTCCTCTACCAATGATTCAAAATAGAAACCTACAAACAAATGAATACTTGAACATAACACTTCAAACTAGGAAAACCCTACAACCAAACTTATTCCCCAAAACTAACATACAAATAATTAAGACTTGTCGCGACAACTTAAAACTAGGTACCATGGTTTTTTATATTTTTATATTTTATGTGCACATACATGTTATTACATTACTTTTACTTTTCTTTACTTAACTTTATTCATTTTCTTGTGTAGTTATGTATATTATGTATATGTAGATATAGATATAGTGATATAGTGATATAGGCCTATATTGATTTATTAAAAAAAAAGAAAGTTTCTTGGGACTCAAAGACTAGGATCGGTGGGTGATCAGGCCACGATCGACTGAGCCAAAGGCCCAAACAAAACTGGGGTGCAATTTCCCCTAACTTACTGAAGACGATGAATGATATTTCTTTAAATGAGAAATGTGGGCTCTGGTAACATAGGATCCAGTGTCTGGATCGCACAAACTTGCCGTAACTGGGGTTAGAAAACGCTGTATCTGGTAAGGACCTGACCAGCGAAACGATAACTTTGCCATTCTTTTATCTACTTTTTTACTGATTGGGTGTGCTCTGCACAAGACGAGATCACCTCGTCGAAAAGGATTATCAATTCTGTTCCTGTTATATTTGACTCTATATCTCTCATGAGAGCGCTTGAGATTTCTAAGGGCGGCTGCCCAAACTTCCTTTATGTTTTTTGGGTCATCTGGTAACAATTCATTTAAAGACCAAAGATTTGCTAATGGATTATTAGGAGTAAAAGTGAACATCAAATTATATGGTGTAGACTTATGTGATTCATGTCGTGAGTAATTAAAAGCCATCTGAAGCCAAACTAAATGTTTGTCCCAACTATTCTGATCTTCTGCATGAAAAGCGATTAACGCTGATCGGAGGTTTCGATTAAACCTTTCCGCATGCGAAGGTGGCGGATAGTACGGAGACAGACAAATGTGACGTATACCATGGGTGAAACACATATTCTTAAATGCTTTAGAAGTGAATTGAGATCCGTTGTCTGAAACAATTGAAACAGGTATACCAAAATTTTGAAAGATATTGGTTTGAAGAGCTTGTATTGTTGAGGGTGCATCAGCTTTCTTTAACGGGATCAACCAAACAAATTTTGAAAATGCATCTACACAAACTAGCAACATATTATTTCCTTTTTTACTTCTTGGTAATGGTCCCACAAAATCAATAAATAATTTCTGCATTGGTTTATCCGAAACTTCTGAAGACAACAAACCTAAATGTGTATTTTGAGCTGGCTTACTAAGGGCACAAAGTTGGCACTGCTTAACTCTTTGCAATTTCACCATACATGCCTTTCCAAACAAATTTTCTTCTGATAGCCTGAATTGTTTTATAGGTACCCAAATGTGCACCAATGGGTGATGAATGAAAATACTGGAAAACAACAGGTTTCAAGACTTGAGGTAACACAATACGTTTCTGATGATTTCGAATTCTAGAATATAAGACACCATTAGATAAAAATTAAGGTTTTTGGGGTATTCCAGATTTTAAATTTTGAACAATCTTCCGTAATTCTTGATCCTCTTCTTGATGCAATTGAATTGATTTTGAATGTTAAAGGAAAATCTGTTAGAAGAACTTTACATTTGTTTTCCTCCAATGAGGGATTATGTTGTGTCTTATCAAACATACGTGAAAGAGCATCTGCAACAACATTTTGAGATCCTCGGATATGTTGAACCTTAAATTTTAGTGAAGAAATCCTCATTACCCAACGACCAATTTTGCCTAACTGGCGGGGATGTGCAAGAAGCCATGATAATGCCTGATTGTCCATTTCTAAAAGAAATTCAGCATGTTCTAGATAGGGCCTAAACTTGTCAATACCGAAAACTACTGCCAAACATTCTAATTCATAAATTGATGATTTCTGTTCTTGCTGAGTGAGAGTTCTAGATGCGAAGGCTATAGGTTGCTGAACCAGATGCATCTGTTTGCAAAATGAAAGTTTTAGAAAAATCCGCCATACGAAGAACTGGTGGACTTATTATGTCTTGTTTTAATGATTCAAAAGCCTTTTGTTGGTCATCACCCCATTCAAACTTTGTGTTTTTCTTACGTAGCTTATTAAGTGGAATTGCTTTTTCCGCTAGGTTAGGAATGAATTTGCCAAAAAATTGTATCATACCAATAAAACGTGCAACACCTTTTACATCTCGTGGAGGAGGAAACTCTCTAATAGCTTTTGTTCGTTCAGGATCAATGGATATTTCACGTGAAGAAATTTTATGTCCTAAAAATGAGATTTCTTGTACTGCAAACTTAACTTTCTGTGGATTAACAGTAAGACCAGCTTTTTCAAGTCGAGACAGAACTTCCTTTATGTGTTGGAGATGGTCATCAAAATTTTCAGAGTAGATGACGAGATCGTCTAGATAATTATATACGAACTTGAATTTAACATCATGAAAAATTTGGTCGAGTAAACGGGTGAGAACTTGTGCGCCTGTTGCAAGACCAAAGGGCACACGAGTGAACTAATATAGGTTCCATGGTACACAGAAACTTGTAATAGGTTTAGATTCATGTTTTAGAGGTATTTGGTGATAAGCTGAATTTAAGTCTATAGTAGTGAAGAATTTGGCCTTGGAAAACCAGTGAAAGGCTGAATGCAAATCTGGTAATGGAACTGATTCAATTTCGATTTTTTGATTCACACGGCGGAAATCAACTACCATGCGTTGTTTACCATTGGGTTTTGGTACTAAAAATGCAGGACTTGCATACTGAGATGTGGATTGTTCAATTACTCCTTTATCTAACAATTGTTGTACCTCTTTTCGTAGAAGATTCATCTGAGGTGGTGCTAAACGATAAGGATGACTTTTAACGTATCCATTGTCATGGAGTTTAATTTCATACTCGAGAAGATTTGTAAGTCCTAAATCAGAAGTGAGAACTTTAGGAAATTTTTCACACAAATTTTTGATTGCATTACGTTGATGCTCAGGTAGATGACTCAAAGAATCAGAATTTTCATCAGAACTTTGTTTAACACTAATTTCAGCAAGGCTATTATCCAACTGGGATACACCTACAAAAGGAACTTTGAGGTTAGGTTGAAATTTAAAGAAAATGTGTTTCTCCTGCATATCAAGAATAAGACCGGATTTTGTCATGAAGTCAGCGCCGAGGATGAAGTCTAAACCAACATTTTTCGACACTAAACAAGGGAACATCCACGTGAAATGTGCTATTTTCAACTTTATGACAGCACAACAAACGATAGGCAAAATTTCATTAGATGCAGTGTAACACTTAAATTGACCATTATCAATAGATTTAACAAGATTAGCTTCTTTCAGTTTATTCAACAATTGATAAGAGATAATAGACCGTGTGGAACCTGAATCCACAAGAGCTTGTTCTACAAACGTACCAAAAGAAACACTGACACGAGGAACTGGAACAACATTGGATCCTACTAAATTAGGTGAACTAGAATGATTAACCTGATATGGAACTTTTCTCCTTTTTATCGGTGTACCAAAATACTTTTGAAAACAACGTGCTACTTTCATCTGCTGAAAAATGTGAGCATTATATTGAGAATTTTTGGGTTGGCCAAATTTGCAGGGGGAACCGCTCACCTTGAATCCCTGCTCCAGGCATTTTTTTGTTGCAAAAATCTACAATTACTAACAACATGATTATTTCTTTTACAATTTGTGCAAAACAAGTTCTGAGGTGAACCTCTTGAGTTTGCTGGCAACTGAGCTCTGTTATGTGAATTCACATTACTGTTAGGGTAGTATCGGTTAGGTTGTGTGGTGTTGCAGGTATTAGTGAAATCTCTAGCTGGTTTGTAACCTGAAAAATGGGGAGATTGCATATCTCTGTTTCTGTCAGCAAATCTTATGTTCTGTGAGTGAATACACATCCTGTCAAGTTCAGCGAAAGAACATGGCTTATTCAAAAAAACTAAACGTGATCTTTCTTCAGGGGAAAGTCCATCAAGGATATTGTTTACTATTTCCTGTTCGGTGACTTTAAGGCGAAAAATAGCCGCGGCTTCCTTAACATCATTAACATAAACAGAAAGGGTTTCACCAGGCTTCTGTAGACGACTGAAATGTGTTTGTTGAAGTTGTGTGAGCAATCGTGATGGAATGAAGAATGTAAGAATGTCATCATGATAACTATCAAACGAAAGATTTTGAGAAATAGCCGCTCGAGTTCGTTCGGCCAAGGGACCCAATGTAAAAGGGTAAATTACCTCCAAAAGTGGTGTTTCGTGCACACAATGACTCTGTCGCAACCTGACAATGTTCTTTAGAAAATTTAACAGGGGTGGAATATTAAGACCGTCTGTGACTGGTAGTTCCTTCAACATATTTTCAAGAGGGTGAGTAATCTTGCCAAAAACATTAGGAAGAGAAAAGCTACTTGGTGTCGTTACCGGCTGTGACGTTCCAGGTGCTGTACAAAATACTACACGAGAATTAGAGCTCGTGGGTGGTAATGATGTTGTGTTGGTTAGGTTCGTGAAATCCACAACTTGATTAGTGGTACTTGGAACAGGATCCAAATTCAACATGGAAGGCCCTGGGATGGGTTTGTAAGGAAGGTTTTCATTATTGGGAGTGGGCAATGCTAAACCCGCGAATTGGTCACAAACTTGTGCCATAGTGGCTGAAGGGGTAAGATCTCGCAAGAGTGAAAATTCTGTTTCAGACTTGTTTACAATATCTAACAGTCTCTTAACCTCAATTATAACATTTTGTAAGGAGGCAACTTGGACCTCAGACAATACAGGGGCATGCACCTCTAAAAGCAATTGAACACGTCTGTGCAAATGAGATAAACGATTTCTGACTCTGGGCAAGGTAAGGGCAAAGTTTTCATCATCAGTCAAATTAGTGACTATCTCCTGTAAAACTAGAATTTTACTCGAACACACATTGAATTCATGATTGGGGTCAATACTCTTTAAATTATCTTGAACAATAGGTACATCATTATTGATTGCTGTGCGAAGTTTCTTACGCAAAACAGCTGCTGTGGTTTCTTGGTGCTGAACACCACGCAACTGACACTCAAATGTCAACTCATCCTTTAAAAGGAATTCTGGTACTACCGTCGAAGGCATGATTAAAAAAATACAAAATATAAACAAACAACAAAATAAAACAAATTAACCCGAAATTGTTGTCACCTCCAGAATAGCACCGCTGTTGAGGTAGGGGCACATGCAAGACAAAATCTACACATGCACAAATGCACATCAAAACAACTTCAGAACCACAGGCTCTGCTACCATTACTGCACCACACCTTACCTCCATTCATAAATTTTTAGGTTATGAACAGAGGCAGGCGGATGCTGAAAGCTCGTGGACCCAGGCTCATGAAGTGTTTCGATGTGCGGAGGGGTTAGTTATAGTATCAACAGGGCTGACTGGTCATGCACACTCACAATAAAGTATACGAGTATTATTCAATGATTAAATAAAAAAAAGGACAATTTCAGATGAATAATTTATTTTTTATGTAAATTATTTTTTCAATAACAACACCCTGACCATCTTATAATATCACTAGGATTTTAAATTATTTCTTACATGATACTGATTTTATTATGTTTAAGTTTTATCTTATTTGGGGCCCCAGGAGAGAAGAAAAAAAAATTTTCTTTATCATATTACATGAATTTCTTACAAAACATATTTCTTTTTTTTTTTTTGATTATCAAAATATCTTTAGTCCATGTTACATTATTTCGTTAATTATATATATTAAATAAGACGTTACATTGGTTCAAAAAAATTTCTTTAAGATAGAAGAGAAGACAAAGTTTGACGAGAAGTCCGATGAGGTTAAGTCCATGAAATTTTCACATTATGTAGAGTTGATAAAAAAAGGTTAGTAGTTCATGCCAAAAATAATGAAATAGTCGTCGGCTTTCCTGAATTAGGTGCGGTCACATCATTTTGCTTCCGGGCTGCCGGGGACAGGCCCCCAACACCACAGCACAAGTTGGTTCAAGTGTACCGCATGGCCGGTATCGTGGAACCGCTAATTAACATAAAAATAACAAAGAATATTAACACGCCCGGTGTTACAAACATTTCCCTACGTTCTTAAGAAATAATACAACCAAACTTACCACTTAGTGCGGTTGTAGATGCTTAATGCATCTTAAAAGCTCACAATCTCACAAGAAGGAATTTTGGTGCTACGAAAACATGGCGTCAAGGTGCTGGAAAAGACCGTTTGTGGTCGGCAAGTGCGAGACGAAGAAGGACATTGAACATGGCACTCGTAGAGAGTACCTTTTCGAAAATCAAAAGATCGATAATACATTAATTCTATTACAAAAAAGATTGACTTATAATTTCTTAAATATACCTTCACATATTTACTATAATAATTAAATTGTAAACACATTATTCATAATAGATTCAAAACATACATTGACACAATAAAAAAAAATTGATGTGTTAAAACATTTAAATTACACATAATTATAATTATTACAACTTCGTTCAGAATTAACTTTTAAATATTTAAATAACATATTACCATTAACAAATACCAATATAGAAAACTGAAAACGTGTGGAAACCAGTTCGCCCAAAAAAAAAGAAAAAAATAATTATAAATAAATAAGTTGAGCAAGTGCCACAAACATTACAACGGCACACTGGCCACCTACTGGACGTGTGTGCCTGGCCACTGAATAGACGTGCCTAGCCACCGACTGGATGTGACTGGCCACCTGCTGGACGTGTGTGCCTGGCCACTGAATAGACGTGCCTAGCCACCGACTGGATGTGACTGGCCACCTACTGGACGTGTGTGTCTGGCCACTGAATAGACGTGCCTAGCCACCGACTGGATGTGACTGGCCACCTACTGGACGTGTGTGCCTGGCCACTGAATAGACGTGCCTAGCCACCGACTGGATGTGACTGGCCACCTACTGGACGTGTGTGCCTGGCCACTGAATAGACGTGCCTAGCCACCGACTGGATGTGACTGGCCACCTACTGGACGTGTGTGTCTGGCCACTGAATAGACGTGCCTAGCCACCGACTGGATGTGACTGGCCACCTACTGGACGTGTGTGCCTGGCCACTGAATAGACGTGCCTAGCCACCGACTGGATGTGACTGGCCACCTACTGGACGTGTGTGCCTGGCCACTGAATAGACGTGCCTAGCCACCGACTGGATGTGACTGGCCACCTGCTGGACGTGTGTTCCTGGCCACTGAATAGACGCACCTAGCAACCGACTGGTTGTGACTGGCCATCGACTGGGCTAGATGTGTGTCCAACCGACTCTTCGTGCTTTTCTGGCCAACCAACCGACATGCATAGCGTACATCAGGACGTGGCTGGTCACCGATTACGTGCCTGGCCACTGAATAGACTTGCCTAGCCACCAACTGGATGTGTGTGGCCACTGATTGGACGCAGCTGGTTAACCGACTGTCACGTGGAGATGCTCTGAAAACACGTCAAGGCATGCAAGGAATCGCTTCGCCTTCTAAGAAGACGGTAGACATTGAGAAACGCTTGTTATTTGCTTGTTTATTGGAACTTGTATAATTTCTATAATAATTTTTTTTCAAACCTATCATTCTTTTGTAATTGTGATTAAATTATTATTTTTTGCATCAAGCAGTGATCGAACCAAGGACGAATATCGATCGAGTAAATCATTTTTCTAAAAAGAAATTTTTTTAGTAATTTTTTGATTATTTTCCGAATTTCTAGCTTTAAATTTACAGAATTCCAAGAAGGCAGCGAAGATGGCATCGGTAGCTTACTGACGGCTGATGGATGAGGAACTTACGCAGATTTATGATTTTCTGCTATATTTTAAGTAATAAATAGGTATATTTTGTTTACCGGACATTATTATTTTTTCATTAGTCAAGTATCGAACCAAGGACATACATCAAAATAATCAATAATTATTTTAATAAGCGTATGTTTTGAGGATTTTTAGAATTTTCCGTATTTCAAGCAAAATAATTACTTATTTCCAACATAGTGGATTCCAAGATGGCGGTTTTGGAGTCATCTAAAATGGCCGCCGACCTCCTGATCATAGTCAACGAGTGGCGGCTACGCTCGAACATGGCCAATTCCTGACGATTGACAAGTCACCACAAGAATCCACCACAAAATTGTAGTCCCATAAGAAATACATTATGCCAGTATCGGCTATTATATACAACTTGCTGAATACTTGTTCTAATTTATTTAATCATAATATATAAGTTAATAATTTATAATAAAAAAACAAATAGTTTATACATATGGGAACATAACCACACATATATAAATACCCTTAAAATACACCTGAAAATCTTAAAATCACAATCAATTATATGGATCATTATTCAGTATTAATCGCTAAAGAATAATATTTAAATGCACATATATCATTTATAATTAAATTTATATGTAGTCTTTTTTGGTACGTAGTCTTTATTTTTGGTATTATGTAGCCTTTTTCTTTCATCCTTGGAAAAATTCGTCGCATGATACGCGCACACCGTAAACAATTCACACCCATCATTTTTTCATAAAGCACCTTAAGAGGTATAAATTAAAAAAAATATCTATAGGCTGTAAACGTTACTGGCCGTAATATAAAATGTGACCGACGCATATGGCATAACTTGTGAGGTTACTAATGAATTGTATTAGCAATACACTTGTAATTTCTTCCTATTATTAGGGTAAACTCATGCATTATTATTATTATTTTTTTTTTTGGAAAGTCAACCGAGCCCCGGGGATTTTGCCCTTCATCCCCCCTCCCTTTTCCTTCGTTTGGTCATGTCTAATGACCTCGTCGTCCATCAGAACCATCAAACATAAATTAGAAATTTAAAATTCTGGGGGTTGTGTGTTCAAGTGCCAAATTGGTAATGGGTGTATTTATGACTACACTGTAAAAATGTTTTTGTACTTTGGCAAGGATTGTCCTTGGAAACTCAGTTGGCAACGATATCACTTGTAATATTGTAAGGCAGAGCTTTCTTTGTACAATTGGCAATTTTACAAATATCTGTCTTGCAGTTTTACAAGTGATATCGTTGGCAACTGGGCTTCCAAGGATTTTCATTGTAAAAAGTACACTTTTTTTTTTACAGTGTTGTTGAAGTTCGGCTGCAAGTTCATTATACAAACAAAAATAAGAAACTGAAAATATTTATACGTATAAGGATATTAAATGCTTCCCTAGGCTGGTACGCACGCGCCTTTGAATTTCGAGCAGGAATATGGAACACTGAGTGAGTGTCTGGATAATGTTCTCGACTAATTTGTTAGTGATAAACCTTCAGCTGAAGTTTGTTGGTTGAATTTTGACTCGCCCTGTTTACCGTAACACAACTTGAGTAAAAAAACCCAGCTAAACTGTAATTATCATTCCGGGATTCAAACGAATGAAATGATAACTTCAAGTTCTGTTTTAGAGTTGTCACTCATTGGCATATCAGTGAACTTCACTGGGAATACGTGCTTCAGTTATTGGAATAAACAAAAAAAAGTGAAAATTAAAGAAAAAATGAGTCTAAGCTGTTTTAATAAACTGTAGGATTCCATTTTAGAGTGGAAAACAGTTTCAACTAATATGCAGTCAAAGTTTACTGATTTGGAAAAAAAAAATCAACTAAAATTATTATTTCAGGTTAAAACCTTTTCGATCACGAAAATTCATTTTTTTGTAAAAAATTATGAAATTTGGCAGACATGTTATTCAAATTTTTTTGTAAAAATTTTGATGTATTTATTATTTTGATACGAATACTGAAATCCAAAATTCGGATCGTCCTCTACAGAGGACACTGTGAGCACCATGCAAATATATTTTGTTTTTAAATTATTTTTTAAACAAAGTACTAGGATTTAATAATGAATAAATACTATTTAAAAATGCTTTAAAGTTCATAAAACTCAGTGTCTATAGTTGACGTTTGTTAGAAATAATTTTATATATATGTGTGTGTATACATATATATATATATATACAGAAGTTATCAAGTTCATCTCACACATTCATAGTTAAATTTGTGTGAAATAATTTAAAGCAGTTTCCTTCCCGTGTTATGCACATATGAACATTGCACTTCGTACACCTGATGAAGGTTTTTTCTTGTACAGCCAGGGCACTTGCACCTGGCAGTATTCTTCTGCTGACTGAACTCGGGTAAATGTTTGAAGCCATCGTATCTGACATCCTCGATGAGCCTTATTACAGCAGCCCTTTTCTTTGGAACTGGAGGGACTTGCTGTGATGAAGAGGGATGACCTCGCTTCTTGTCTACTGTCTTGCCTGCCAAAACTAGAGATTCCCCTACATGCTGGCGAAAATGAATGAAATCCATTACATTTTTTTCTGGCACTCCCAAACTGCTGGCAACCTTCCTGTATGTGAGTCACGAGTTTGTGATAGACATGTCAATTGCATGGGTCAGAAGTCGTAAAGTCCATTTCTTGGATCTTATGAAAGTTCTGTAAAGTGATATGAGGAAATCATATTTATCAACACCCCCCATGCTGGCAAGGTATAACTTGACACATTCTTGTCTCTGAACATGGATGTACTCTTTGTTTTTTTTTTCATCCCACCGGTGGCACACATCTTTTCCCCCAATTCCAACAAAGTTAGACCCAACTACAACACACGAATTATCATACCATTTTGTTAGTACAATCCCGTCAGTGCTTACTGTTTCCTGCATGAAACCTCGAGTTGGTTTCTTCTTTATTTCTTTATCAGATTCCAGGGTAGGGTTTGAAAATCATTCGGTTCGAACTGTTCCTACAGCATGTATGTTCCTCTGCTGCAGCCATTGAAACAGCCAATAAGAGCTAAAAAAATTATCGAAAAATAAAAAGCTGTTCTGTGATGAAATTCTTTCACAGAGCTGCATGACAACAGCAGGGCCAAGACCAAACTGTAAGTATTGTGTCTTTAGTTCAGTTGTCGAGCCTTGATAGATTATAAAATCATGCATTCGCATTCAGAATCACACAAGTGAACAAAGTCGCTAACAAATAGGCTACCTGCTGAGAGCGAACATAATTGCATACATACTAGGACTTACTCACACTACAGGCCCCCCCAGGAGTATAAAATTTCCCTCATGCTACTCACACAGTCCCATACAGAGGACAGTACTTCACAAGCACATTTATCTATGAACTGCTTAGTGTAGACATTTTTTACTTATTACAGTATTATCATTATATTGTTTTCTTCAAGAAGATAATTTTTTTATAATATTATTTATTTCTATTTATTGTAAAAAAAATGGCGTTCTCAGGTCAGTTTCCTAATTTGGAGTCTCTTCCAAACCAGTATATTCAATCAATTTCTGGCATTTTGGTTGTAACGCTACAGAGTGCAGCAGCTGTACTTATTGAAAAGTATCGTACCTGATATAGGACAATATGACTACGAAGGCATACAGCCTTTGTTACAATTATTAAACAAAGGTGAACACATCGTCCTCTGTATGGGACACAGTGACCGAAGAATGTTATTTATCATTCTTTTAGAATTTTTTTTTTTGGATGAGATGAATCCATATGAGCATGTGCCATTGTTTTGAAGACAATAATTATTATTTTTTGGCTGGTACACAAATTTGTCTTCATAATTAATAGAAAGCACAATGATGGAGGGAATGCGGAAGGTACTTTGGAATCACACCAAATGCTTTACAGAAATGGTGATGAAAATATTCCTCGGGGTAAAATCTATCCCTATGAAATCAGCCGTAATTGAACACAAGGGCTGCTGGATGAGACAACCATTACTGATGACGGGGCAGAGAAATTATGAATTAAACTAGACTAAATAACAAACCAACTGAAAGTAATTACCTGCAAACAGCAACCACACAAAAAAGAAGTACACCGCAGCTTTCTGCTGAAGTAGAAGGCCATTTGCCTGCTCTGGTCGTAGAAGTCGATTTGAAAACTTCTGTTCGATCCGAACAGAGTTCGTTGGAACGAGGAAGACTTTTCTGCAGCCACAAACAAAGTTTCGCCTCCTTGTGGTGCCTTCACTAAGTAACGGTTTTCAGATTCGATGTACGATAATACTGCAAACACATCAAAATGCCATCGTATAGTGACAGCATTTAAAACTCTAGTCACTTCTTAATATACCTAACCTTTAACGACTCTACATGAAAAGATACGTTAACAATCAAGTAGGCAGTAAGCTAGAAAATTAGTTCCGACTTTCGAAAACAAGTGTTGATCAGCCAGTGTATAAATTTAGACAGGAAAATTTGAGAGTAACTACACATTTTTACCAAATGAGGATTTTCAAATTTTGTGAATGATGATGCTTAAGACTTTAGTAACCACTAGTTCCTGTCAACTACGAACAAAACAAAGAATTCTTAGACTGTATTTTACACAATTTTTTGAGCTAAATTAAAAAAAAATGTGAACAAGGTTCAAATGCCAACGAATATTAAGTATTATTAATGCTTTTTGAGAGCTATGAGCTTCAGATTTTTCTAGTAAGTATTTTTTTTGTCAAGAACAAAATCTTTGAAAGCATTGTGGACAAGGGCACTTAAGTAAAAGAAAATGCTTAGTATAGGTATACCGACCCAGTGGTTACCAAATTTTATTTAAATTTGTTATTGGAAATTGTTTATTAATTGATTTATTCAAGAATTTGTAATTGTTTCAGATAAACAATAGAGGTTTGGTGCAAAACTCATGTCATGTCATGTCATGTCATGTCAAAAATTATCTTGGTTGTTTGATTTAAATGCAAGATTTTGGAATTACTTGCGATAAGAATTTCACTAAGAGTTCTTTTTTAACGCGCCATCACAAGTCTGACAGAAAACACCAGTGTTGTGAAAAATGTTTGTATCCTACTGAATACTAATATTTAGGGACACCTGTATTTCGCGAATACATTTCGTGTCAAGGTATTTCACAAAATACTGTAGCTTTTCTCCTGTGGTTATTGGCTGAGGTCGGTGAGAGGTGTCGTCCCGCTCTTGACGGGGCCAATGAGAATGTGGTCACCGTACTGCTGCACCCTCACAATTTGCCATGACTCTTAGAGAAAGCTACAGTGTTTTGTGAAATACCTTGACATGAAATTAAATCGCGAAATACAGGTGTCCCTACTAATATTCTGTGACTGACATCCAGAACTGGAGGAACAGTAACAATGTAGGGATTTGATAAAAAAAATATTGCACAAGAAAACACACTTTCCGTCGAAACATCCCTTATATTTACTTTTGTTTCAAAATCTGGATCCATATTCGTCTGAGAACCAATCCTAGACCACCGTAACGAGAGTTACAGATGGGGATAAGATTTAACGGTGTATTGTAAATAAACTGAAATAACACCGAAGAGTATGTAAATACACAATATAGCACAAAAATGCAATTAAAATCATGAAATCAATCACATATCTAACAAAACTTCAAATCGAATAAAAATATAATTGTGTAAATTATTATATTTAATGAGTGTTATTTATGTAGCATGACGTTTGTAACAAAAAGGATTCGACATAATGGAAAGGAAAATTTTTTTTTTATTTACTTACTCATTTTTACATTCCTGACGTCCGTATATTTAAGCACCCATATGTCTAATGGCCTATTTTTATTTTTATTAATCAGTGTAATTATTTCCTAGAAATGCATATTAGAAATTATTTGATTGTAAAAAGTTATTATGTATTGCATTTAGTATTACAATGTTTTAGCGAATAAATACTTATAAACAGTTGAGTGCCAAACATGTATATAAACTAACACTTTTATACATGGGTCCCGTGACCTCGGAACGTAATGACGCAGAAGCGTGTGTTTCCAATACCGGACTTGTTTTATCCCTGAAGTCTGCGCCCTGGCAGCACACAGCTCGTCCCTGTGAGTTAGACTGCCTGCAGTGCCTCGAAAGTGCTAGACTAATCAGCCGCCACGTGGAGCGGAAGTACTGAGCTCAAGACCAGTTTCTACTCGACTGTTCTGGAAGCCGAGAAACGTCGGCACACGGACTATATAAACCCCTGCCAGCTCTGAGCAGCAGCAACACCTGACAGCAAGACAGACACGCTGCCCCAGCGCCCTACGCTTCGGAGGACACCGTGTTCTGCTGCGGTAAGCCGCTACACTCCCGAGGACAGGAATGATGGCAATACGAGGCGCTGTTGGAGGTCTCGGTAGTTTCACTCGCTGGACGATTGGTTGAAATTACTCGTGTGATGAGTGAGCGAGTGGGACTCGAGAAGGCGTTGGCTTGGAGCAAGTGGCTGGCGTGGCATAGCGAGTGTTGTGTCGGAACTGGCATCCCAATGCTATGACATGTTCCCCCGACTGTGACTGGCGATTACAAGAGTTTGGTAGTCGCACTCTACAATATAGTAGTGTTACTCAATGTGATAGAATTCTTGGAGCTGCGAACCGTTGGTCCGCCATGCACAGACGTTGCTTGAACGAGTTTGTTTGTAAGAGAGTGCAGGCACGAAGACTGAGGGTGGAAGAGGCGGGACTCGTCTGGGTTACTGGCTACGAGGGTAGCGAGCCGAGGAAGACGTTTCTGCGGCGAGTGGAGCTGTGCAGAACGAGTGATCGACTAGAGCTGCGACTTCACCCCAGCCTTTGCAGCGAGTCGTGGACTCGCGTTGGTGCCAACTACTGCAGTTGTCAGACTCGTACGGACAACTCGTCCGCCCAACGAATATCCACAAGGCGAGTTACTATTCAGTATTAGCGTCCATATTACGGAATGCTGTTTACTAGTTGGTCTATGTCAAATATGTTTGTCAATCATGTGTTTCCTTCTGTTAAATGTGTTTTATTAATGCTTTAGTAATCGTAAATTATTGTGAAGGCTTACAGAGATTTTGGATATTTTTAATCTTTGTTTAATCTGGCACGTTGACTTGAAGTAGATTCATACAGTAATGATGCTGCATTTTGTACTTTACGCCGGTATTTTTATTCTTATTTGCTCGGACTATTTAAATGTAAAAATATTAATTAATGTTTTATTAACAGTGTATTATTTTGGGTTGCGTGCACTTCAAAGCCAAGTATTAAAAAAAACCCAAGCTTTCTTTCTCTGCCAATAATGAAGGGTTTTGCCCGCGGTTGGCATATTCTGAAAAGGTTCAATGATGTCCCTGTTGTTAATACTCTGAAGTGAGTGATACTTAGATATTTGGCATTGGTTGTTCACAGTATCTCGCATACGCCATTTTGAATACGGCGAGTGACGTCTGAAACATACGAAGCTTGCTTGTTTTGAACTTGCTCCATATGTGCTGTGATATTGAGGTTGAATAAATTTGTTCTGACACCGCATGCCCCTTGCTTGTCTTTAAGTTGTTATGTCTGGCCTGAAGCGTCAAAATACATTTGATAAATTAAAAAAAACCATAACACCAAAACGTTTTTGACGTAACAACGTCTAATAAATCGATGAACGCCGGTTGCAAGCACGAAAAAGTTTCCCGTTACGCACATTGTCCCGTTACACTGTGTCCCGTTACGCTCATTGTACGCTTGCGCCGCATCTATCTCTCTTCCACTCGATTGGAACAACCATCGGTATGGCTTTTTCGAGGCACATTAAACTTGAAACACTCCCATTCGTTCCCTACCATCGTCCTATCCTTAACAGAATAACACAGATTGTAAGACTTTAAATAGCAAACATGTATCAAAGTTATAGTTAAAACAATCTCTTCGTTAAAGTAATAAACATATTTTAATTAATGAGTGCAAGTAAAAGTAAATTTACAATTAAATTGTAGATTTCATTTCACTCCTTTGTATCCATACAAAATAGTAATAATTCAATAAAAATGATTCAATTTTATTCATAAAAGTATGCAATAATTTCATCAATGTTTTGTTATGATGTTGCGTTGTCACGTTAAACTATCGTCCGTAAACCGACTTTACAGACAATCAATTTAAAAAAAAAAAACGAAACTGGACAAGAAAACATAAAATCATGTCTCCAGTTATGCGCATTCACGGAGAGCCACTTTATAGGATCCAGATACGTTACAGGCATAACATCGAAGATGAAATCTGTACTTACAAGAACGTCCAACGTCTAAACTTAGATATATCTTGGAGTTGGATTAAATTTCATTGAGCTAATAGTTAAAAACAAATAGTTTAACTCAAACATTGTAGTCACTTTAGTGCAACATTCATCTACGAATCAAAAACTTAAATTAATTTCTTATAGATACTATCTGACACGTCCCTGATTTTACTTACATTTGAATGCAAAACAGAGGCAAACTCGTATGTATACATAGCCTTTCTAAAAAATTAGTCTTTCATTCCAGAACGACTAAGTCCAAAACAAATCAGAAAAAAAAGAATCTTTTGCAAAGAACCTTTGTTTACACATTAACATAGAACTGGATCTCTCTTGTTGTAAAAATGCCGTGTCGAACTTTGATATAGTTTTCCCGGCGTTAAACACTTTTTTTTGCTACAAATATGGACTTAAACCTTTTGTGTAAAGGAACAAAGCATTCGTAATGTTCTCATCTTACACAATGCATTGTTATGAAAACCTTCCTATCGTCGAAAGTTATTAAGTTAATACCGGTCATCGAATTTCAATACTGCCTGTGTATTATTACAGTTGAATACCACGTGATAATGTAGACTCGAGCTAAGCATTTGTAAAAAAATACGTAATAAGGACCAATGATGCAAGAAATTATACAGGCATTCATTTACTTACAGTCGTTTAACTCCACAGTCTGTTGAATGCATATTTGTTGAAGGCCGTCAAGAAATTCCAAGCCAGACAATGGGATGATGTGAGTCGTATTTGTTGTGCGCCAATCAACTGCAAAAAAAAAAGTTCTAATTTATATTGAACCAACTATATGTGTAACACTGAAAAATAATACGACTAACTGACAAGTATGGAAGTATATAATACTAAATCAAGTAGAATATACCATATAATGTATATGTACGGTTATATTATATATTCAAATTTAAGTATAAGATACAATATATATTAATGAATAAGGAAAATCTGTATTTAAAAAGCTGTGGAAAAATTTTTTTAGACCTCTCATGGAGATAAATGTTTTCTTGGTCACGTCTTGAAATGAATATGAACTTACACGCAATACATATAAAGTAGAACTAATGACTCCTATGGACGTATTTATACATATATACATATATATTTATATAAAATAGCTTCCTGGCTCTTCGTCTCTACGTTCATAGCATTGAAATTAAGTCCAGTCTTTTCAGTAAATTTTCCTGAATGGAACTTTGAATAGGAACTATTTTTTAAAAATTTTATTTAGAAATAGTAAATATTATTATTTTATGTTCCCCGAGACAATTATTCATTATTTCGTACAAAATTGATGTTGCATAACTAAATGTGCATTGAGACAAATGTAGGATTGTAGTAACCAAATTTCGGTACTCACAACCCATACTGAATAGTGCTAGTTCTTATATCTTAGCCTGTCAGACAGCTGAGTTCCGGTTAGGTGATTATTTTTTTGGAATAATCACCCACTTGGATTTGTGACATCACGGCGACAAAATTAAAAATTTCCCATTTTTCTTTAAAATTAACCCAAACGTTTTAAATATGACATATTTCCCTTTTTGTAGGGAAAAGATCCCATTTTGAGGGGAAATTTCACACTAATAAATAAAAAATAATCAAAATCCCCAAACGCAGCTTAGTATTTCCCAAAATGGTTAATTATTTCCTATAACAGTCACCGGTAAAGCACGATAGTCATCGTGATAGCCATCTTGGAAATAAAAAAATTGATAAAATATTATTTAAGTATGATTTTTAAAATTAAAAAAACATTTAAAAAGTGCATATGTCATTGAGTATTAAGTACTTGGTTAGAACCCGCCAAGGGCAATTTAAATACATTAATAAAAATTTTAAGATATTAAAAAAGAGTATCTAAAAATATGTCTGAATAAAAAATGCACTTATCGTTATCGAATTTGTAATCTACAATTTTGATCCAAAAAAGAAAATTTTATAAAATACTTATTTTCAAAATGATAACATTTATAAAAATTATTGAATAGTTAAAATTATTTTGATAGTACAGCACTTACATCAGACGATTGATCCTATGTGACTGTTGTTGTAAAAGGTGGCGAAACATTCTTTCTCCGTAATATTTACCAGCAGACTGCCCCCCGCACCTATACCAAGGCACATATTACTCCCGAAAATGTGACGTCATGGGAGCCATATCTTTGGCAGGAAAAGTTTGGTTCACAATTAAGACATAAGCGAGTGCCTAGTAGCCCAAGCACACGGCTGCGCACAGGAATTATGCGAAATATGTTTACAATTGAAATATTACTGATAATTTCAGCCGACATTTCACGATGTATCCGACATATGTTGGTAGTGTTAGTAAATAACTATATTAATTACCAAATTATTACCCCACTTCACCTGAGTAGCAATTCACGAACGCAATTTTTAAACGTATAAATTAATTTTGGTTATGTAAAATGTTTAACTTACAATTCTACCCACGAAACATTGTTACTATTTATTTATATTAATGCTGGTAACTTTTATAAGCAATAGCAATCGTTTATGTTTAAAGCAGGAATTACATACACATGAGGACTGTAATATCTCGACAATTACTTGCTACAATAGTATTAATAATTATAAACAGTTTTTTAGTCCCGCCAAAATGGTATTCTGCTCTACTCTCATTGGCTGTTGCGCCATGCGTTCGTAACAGAAATAAAATAAATTCATTGTTCTTCTATGCGCACGACCATCTTATGCGTTGTGAATCAGTAGGTTGGAAAACATGGCGGTCAGTTCTTGTACACCCAGTTTTACTGTTACCGTTATTGTTTTCAACTGTGTGTCCAGCTTTAATGTTGCCGTTTTTTTTCAACTGTGTGCCCAGCTTTAAGGTTACCGTTATTTTTTTCAACTCTGTGCCCAGCTTTAAGGCTACCGTTATTTTTTTCAATTGTGTGTCCAGCTTTAATGTTACCGTAATTTTTTTCAACTGTGTGCCCAGCTTTAAGGGTACCGTTATTTTTTTCAACTGTGTCCAGCTTTAAGGTTACCATTATTTTTTTGTTTTTCAATTTTGCACCCAGCTTAAGGCGATTGGTGTTTGTTTGTTTGTTTGTTTATCGTCTTTATTGGTGGCGAAGTTAAGGCGTTACGCCTTCTCTTACACTTAACCACTTTTCTGCAATTACATCAAAGATTTGAATATTAAAAACTAAGCATGATATAGACTAAATATTAAGAGAACAAATTAAAATTTTAACTTAATGTTCAAATATTAACTATTACAAAATATTCAACCATAACTAATTATAAAGTAATTAAAGACTAAGCATAGACATACATAAAAAGGAAAATAATTAAACATACAGCAAAAAGTATCAAAACCGAAAAAAAAAAAGAAAAAAAAAACATTAGGTGCTACTACATTAAAACCAGTCACTCGCACATTCACACACAGAATCAAGCAGTAGGGTAGCAGTGAAGTGGTCATGGTAAGCAGTTGTTACAAAGATGTTTTTTCAGCCTGTACTTAAAGGATGCTAGATTTTTTGTTTGCCTTGTCGCTTGGTCTAATTTATTCCAGAGCCTGCTACTCACGGTTGCAAAAGATCCCGACAGACATTTGGATGAGTGCACTGGGATAGATAGCATTGGGTTGCGTGTGGATCGCGTGTCATGGCTATGGTAACTATGTAGGTAATTAATACCGGCTGACATATAATGAGGTGATACCTGCTGCAGCACCTTATAAGCAAGGATAAGTATGTGCATTTTGCGTCTTTGTGCGAGAGTGAGCCATTTTAACTGCTGGTAGTATTGGGTTAGATGATCACGTAATTTAAGGTTAAAAATGTATCTTACGCAGCAGTTTTGGAGCTTCTGTAGTCGCTTAGCTAGTTTATCAGTTAGATCAGGAAAGAGGACATCGCAGTAATCAAAGTGGGGCATAATTAATGTTTGAACAAGCATGGTTTTAATACTAAGTGGAAGCAAATTTTTTAACCGTCGTAAGCAGTGAAGGGAAAAATGTACCTTCTTACAAATTTGCATTATCTGCTCCCTCCAGGTTAAGGTTGTGTTTATCAGGACTCCCAGATTTCTTACGACGTTAGAGAACTGAATATCAACTCCTTGGAGCGTTAAGTTACAGTATTTGTTAGGAATTAATTCAGTGAGCTTTTGAGGAGAACCAATTAATATTGCTTGGGTTTTATTTGCATTCAGCCTGAGTTTATTAACTTTTGCCCACTTAGAGACAGAATCGAGATCATCATTGACAGAACAAATTGACTGATTGATATTGGTTGCTTTTGCGTGAATATATATTTGCACATCATCGGCATACATGTGGTATTGGCAATGTTTTAAGCATTTAGGTAGATCATTTATGAATATAGTAAATAAAAGTGGCCCAAGAATTGAACCCTGAGGGACACCTGCTACTATTGGGAGCCACGTGGATACTTCGGTATTGAGAACGACACGTTGGTAACGACCACCTAGGTAGGAATTGAACCATGTACAAACACTATGAGAAAAATTATATTGAATTGACATTTTTCGTACAATAAGATTGTGATCTACTGAATCAAATGCTTTACTAAAGTCAAGCAACGTTAGGATCGTTATTTCACGCCTATCAATAGCATGACGTATGCTATCAGTAACATTAATGAGGGCAGTAGTGGTACTGTGCACGGTAAAAACCGGTCACAGGCCCGAAAACAATGAATTTTGTATCATATGACCATTAAAGAGTCTAGATGCCTATGTGGGTGACCGTTACTATGTAGGGAGGTCAGGAGCTTAGTTCCAGCTCGTCAGTGGCGAGATGGCCTTCATACGGGAAGGGTGTCGCTGGTGGTCGCTCTGCGGCCTGCCATCTAGCGGGAACTAACAAAACCTCGAAGGTTGTATCTCGCTCTCCCTCTAACACACAGCCGATAAGGTTCTATCCATGGAGCTAATATACAGTAATACATCTGGAGAGGACAAGGGAAGGCCAGCAAAGGATGCGAGGTGAAGCCGGGTATCGGCGTTTGTTCCCTGCTTCCTACGCTGGAAGAAAACGAAAACGAGCCAAACTTGTCTCGCGCGGCGGAAAAATCCTCCAAACTAAACTCGCAACAGCTCCGAAACTATAAAAACAATCAAACTGAAAATTTTACTGGATTATCTGTAAACATTCTTCCCCACACCGCTTTAATATTTTTTTTCGAAACATGAATACTTTCAGTTTTAAAAATTAAATACCTATTTACTGCCAAATTTTTTTGTGAATACGCAGAGTAAATTTCAACATCGAGGAAAAATTTTTGTTTGCAACTATAGGTGGGGGACACCTGCGAATGAAATTAGGAAGAAGCTTCAAATTTTATTTATATACCACTCTAGACGCATTCAACCCAATACTTTTATTTTTACAGAGAGTTGAAGTGGGAATAATGTTTCAGTGGGTAACACTACCGACATATGTCTTCGTAACGCACTTCTTTTTGTTATTATACTTCTCAAATTTTATTTCATACACAACGTTTATAAAAAACGAATTCTTACTTACTTCATTTAATCTATTACAAATCTCTTGTAATATACGTGTATTAGTAGAAGTTAGAAGTCTTTTCAATATCATGTTCATGTTCCAGTCTACTTACTCAACCAACGTAACATGCAAACCTTAGCTTAACACTGGTAGAGAATTGTTTGTAATAACTGTAATGCTATGCATATACTGACAATGTAAGAAACTTTCAATTTTATTAATTGTTTGCATAAGAATTAATAATTTTAAAAAATCATAAAATAGGCCTTTATAGACTGAAAACCTTTCACGTAGTTTCAAGTAGCGTACATAAAAGTTTTTAAATATATATAATTACCAAATATTGTTGAATATATTTAACATTTTTATACATGTTACAACACACATATAATAACAAGCCTATATAGGATATAAAAAGACAGACGCCAAATTTTAGCATTTTGTATTTATTTTCTCTGTGTGAATAAAATAACAGTTCTTAACGTAGTTGCTAATACATACTGTACTATATTTCTAAAAAAAATACGAAAACCCCTGACATCGTCACCATAACAATGATAAATTTGCAAAATAATTAAGGCACGTCTTTTAATGCTACGAAGCACACTCTTAAGAGAAATGTTTTAAACTTATGTTGGGATTTATCTAATATCTTAAAAGCATTGTGAAACCGTTCCTTTGAGGGAAACCTTAATATACCGAACACCATATCATCCTTTAATCGAGTTAGATTTTCGCTTCTTAAGACCCATTTGTCTTCAAAATGCACTGTACACAATGCATGGTTCGGAGACGCAGTCCAATTTTTCCGCTTTGTCGCTTTTTCCCAGATCTGTCGTTGATCGTCACGTTTTGGAAATCTATGGAAAAAGTAAAGAATTATACAACTGAAACTACTTCTCTTTGTTAAATAGTTTTCTTAGGTTTTTCGAAAAGTTAGAAGATTAGTTACTACTGTTTAAAACATTTGCCACTTTTTTCTGATGCTTCAAAAGATTTGGGAATTAATTTAGTTAACAAATGAAAAAAAAATCTTTAATACATGTGAAAAGTAACGCCATCCGGTTTGGAATTCCATCGATTTGTACAGCCATATGCGCTACAGGAAATCACCATTGTAGCTGCACACCAGCGCCACTCAAACCTCAAGGACAAGTTGGCTGGGGCTGCGTTTGCAGTAGAAATACGCTCTCCTCCTCTTTCTTTTCAACCCTTCTTCGCAACCGGCTGGCTTCGCTCTCGCCCTACACATGTCCACTCCAGATCTTCTTACATGCTCCTTGGTTCTATCGTGCCCGGAGGAGGGGAATGTTTATCAGGTTTCTCTTTCACTCATTCTTCGCCATGGGGAGGCAGAATGGATTATTTTTTGTCCGCAACTGCGCAGACGTCATGTGGCCACTCCCGCATTCTTCTCACTCAACTCGCTCATTCTCTCACACTATTTCAATAAATCTTTTCAAATCTTCAACATCAATACTTTAAACCATTGCGCTTCCTACGGATTAATTATATTTCATGCAAGTGCCCGAATTCAGCTGCAAAAAAATAAAACGCGTAGTCAATTTTTTTCTTCAAAAACCTTCCCAAACACCGTGTGTTAAAAAACATTCTGAAAGCCCATTTTTCTAGATAAATGGAAATTCTAAATCACCTACGCCACAAGGAAACATTGTGCTTTAATATTATGTAAAGAAAACACCTCTTAGTTTTATAGTTATGTAAAGGTGGTGTGATATGTTTTAGATGTCGCACCATCTTATCATCCATGTAGAAGAGTTACCCGAAAAGCTAACAAGACTATTGCCATGGAAATGGAAATATGTTTAAGGAAATATTTTTCAAATGTTTGTAAACAGTAAACAACATATAAAAAATCTTATAACTGTAAAATTAAAATACAAACAACCCTATAGCAAATTTAATTTCAATATGAAAAAGTCTACAATAATGTTTACAAGAAACGAAATTGCAATAGCAATACAAAAATATCGCAATTTTGTTACATTGTTAATATATACATTATTTTTAATAAAGGCAATAAAAATGACATACTCAATATTTGGAATACAATAAATACCTTAAGCCCTACATAATTGCTGCGATATTCACAATAAATGCTTTCCTTAAATATAGTAATTAAAAAACATCGTAAATAAATTATGAACATACATATTATGGTGAAGGAAAGTGGACACTATCACACTGAAAAATCTTAGAGGGTAGTTTTCCTCATCTTATTTCTTACTTTGCGTTTTTGGTCTTGTTCGTTAAAATATTTCATGTTCAAATACTTGATACGCATATACGTTCTTGTCCTGACAAAACAGTATATAACTTCTTCTGGATATTTATTTTCAGTAGTTCCGCAAATAATTTTAGTCAGTGATTCAAAAATCCGCTCTTTTTTGCACATATTGCTGCCATGAATATTATCAAAACACATTTCAGCGATCTTTATTAATTCAAAAAATTCATTAGTGGGACATTTTAAGTTACCCTTTGATTGTACATGTATCCAGCTATCGTCCTCCGAATTGAAATCCGTAGTGCCAAGGTCAGGATATTTATTTCTGAAACGGTGAGCTATATAGCCAGAAACATATTTCAGCCCTTCAAGAGAAATTTCGTCACTTGAAAGGGGCCTGGCCTCTAAATCTAAGTCTATTTCTTCCATGTCAGCAAGATCTATTTCATTTAAAGGTGATTTCTCTTGAAATGTCTTTGTAAAATACATTTCCTTGCACAAAAGTAGTTCTGTAAAATCATTCTGATAAGCACTGTCCTGTTCCATTTCATTTGACGAAAAATCACTTACCAAACACATTTCGTCTGTCTTCTCATCCGTGTTTTTCCGTTCAGCAAAAACTGCTGCAGAATGTTTTCACAATATGTAGTTTATAATTCTGTATTTAAAGTAAATGAGCGACAGATGCGTATTTTATTACATGCTTTATATTAGCTTCACCTGTATGTTTGTTTGTCTGTCCGTCTGTAACTCTTTCGACTAAGAGTGAGTGACTCATCACTGTAAAATGTCCCACTAATTTCATCATGTTAGTTAGCCGAGTGGTCTAAGGCGCGCGACTTCTGAGACGTCAGCTTACGGATTCAGCGATCGTGGGTTCTACTCCCGGCCACGCCGGAAAAAAAGAATGTTTTTCTTTTCTTCTGGTAAATTCTAAGATTATATCCATACATCTAACTGTAAATGATTCGGAGAGACTTTACCATTTCTTTGTGACGTTTCAACTCCAAATAGTTATCTCAGATGGTAATAGGTAGTGTCAGTAACTCATTTCCCTATGATAATTTATTATACATAAATATAGTTTAAAAAACTAAAAAAACATGCTTTTAAAGAATATCAAACTAAAAAGTTAAAAATAAGTATAGTTTAAAAAACTAAAGAAACATGCTTTTAAAGATTATCAAACTAAAAAGTTAAAAATAATTTTAAAATTTAATTAATGACAATAGTATATAAGCAATACTAGTATAAATGAGAAAAAAGCATGGGGCGCTTAATATACAAAAAATATAGCACAAAGCGCCTCAAGCTTTTTTTCTCATTTATACTAGTATTGCTTATATACTATTGTCATAAATTAAATTTTAAAATTATTTTTAACTTTTTAGTTTGATAATCTTTAAAAGCATGTTTCTTTAGTTTTTTAAACTATATTTATTGATGTTCCATACCTCTAATATACGGACAGAGAAAAAACCACTCTAACACATCTTAGTTCAGTTTAACTGTTAACAAATATTTAGGTTAACAGGTCCTATACATATTTCCGAATGTTTTACTGACTGAGTTATACTGGACATTAATTAAATTGATCGCTGATATTTATACTTTTAAAAGAAATTTTGAATTTATCATTTTATGTAAACTCTAATGCGTTAAAAAGTGTAACGCAACACTACACACAGGTAGTGATGTCTAGTGCACTGCCCTATGCACATTAGTTAACAAAAAGATAAAATGAAATATTAATTACTGATAAATAATACCTTGATGTCGTGATACAAGTAACACATGCTTATCTGATATTTATCTCAATTAGAATACGAAATAGGAAGATAAAATAATTAACTGATTTTAAGACTGATTTATTACTTACACAGTACAGTGCATTTTGAAGACAAATGGGTCTTAAGAAGCGAAAATCGTACTCGATTAAAGGATGGTATGGTGTTCGGTATATTAAGGATTCCCTCAAAGTAACGGTTTCAGAATGCTTTTAATATATTAGTTACATCCCAACATAAGTTTAAAACATTTCTCTTAAGAGTGTGCTTCGTAGCATTAAAAAATGTGCCTTAATTATTTTGCAAATTTATCATTGTTATGGTGACGATGTCAGGGCTTTTCGTAATTTTTTTTTAGAAATATAGTACAGTATTAGCAACTACGTTAAGGGGCCCGCCTCGTCAGGGGTGTATGTGTGTTAGTGAGGCGGGATGATAAGCGCGACGCTCGCTGGTGCTTCCAGCGCGGTATAGCCTCTAAACGCAAGTCTCTGAACTGGCGCGCATTCGTCTCGTCGTCACAGGATAACTGTGAAATTTGAGCGGTGACCGTAACATTATATGGCGGAGAAATGAAGATAAAGGTGTTATGCAAGCCCCTTAAGTGCTTTCAAGAATCTGTACTGATTGTTTTATGCCTAAAAATTACTCTGAAAACACGCGTTTTAGGCATTTTAACGCTTCTAAAAATACAGTTTAAAAACTTAATCCGAAATTAAAAGTACTTATCGGTCCTCAGCGAACTCTTAAATGCTATTCGTAAATAGGCCCCACTCGGATATCTTGAGTAGTTTTGAAATCGCGTTGTTTTTCCTGAAGCTCTGCACACCGTCTGTGTGACCAGGTAGGCGGAGCCCTTAAGAATTGTTATTTTATTCACACAGAGAAAAGAAATACAAAATGCTAAAATTTGGCGTTTGTCTTTTTATATACTATATAGGTTTGTTATTATATGTGTGTTGTAACATGTATAAAAATGTTAAATATATTCAACAATATTTGGTAATTATATATATTAAAAAACTTTTATGTACACGACTTGAAACTACGTGAAAGGTTTTCAGTCTATAAAGGCCTATTCTATGATTTTTTAAAAATTATTAATTCTTATGCAAACAATTAATAAAATTGGAAGTTTCTTACATTGTCAGTATATGCATAGCATTACAGTTATTCCAAACAATTCTCTACCAGTGTTTACCTAAGGTTTGCATGTTACGTTGGTTCTTCTACTAATACACGTATATTACAAGAGGTTTGTAATAGATTAAATGAGGTAAGTAAGAATTCGTTTTTATAAACGTTGTGTATGAAATTATAAATTTTGAGATGTATAATAACAAAAAGAAGTGCGTTCCGAAGACATATGTCGGTAGCAGTAGCGAATATAGGTTATAATTTTGGGGGGGGGGGGGGGGGGGCCCAATATGACCGAGCTTACCATCATTTATGCTTGCTTTTTTTTTAATCAATATCATTTAATGATTATGTAAGTTTACAAAGGGTTTTAAGGAAAGTTTTAGGACTAAACAATATATTTATTATTTCTATTTATTTATGTTTTCGGTTATTTTTATAACAGAACTGCATTGATTTTTTATAATATAATAACACGTTGTTTTGAAAAACGTGCGTATTTAAAATTTAATTGTATTCACGTTTATATTAATTTCCCTTTTCCCTTTACTTTTTTCTTTTTTACTTAATGTGTTACCTTTTTTTAGTAAAGATTTGTTTTCCCTCTTGTCCCAACAACCCAACAAAAGTAAATTTTGTACAATGGAAAATAATGTTGGTTTATTATTTTTGAGCTATAAAAAAGTGTAATGATGTAAATACATTTTAAAAATTTGCTTTTTATGTAACGTTTACAAAACGAAGTCCAGATTTCTTGGTTTACTAGCAAATTTATCAAGTACTTCTTCATCGCTTATTTTAATGTCTCTATGGATCGAAAGTAATGCTAATCCATTAAGCCTAGTTTCTGATGTGGTATTTCTTATGTAAGTCTTCAATCTTCTTAAGCTTGAGAAGCTTTTTTCTACGGTTGCGACAGAAACAGGCAGAACTGCTAACAGTTTCAAGAGATTATAATAATGTTAGGGAAGAAAGTCTTGTCACACTTTTCTAGAGAACTAATGGCTATTTTGGGAAGATTTTCTGATTTTTCCTGACTCCACTTTTCTTTCCACAACATAAACTCACTTTGCACGACCTCTCTATGTGACAAATCATCTTCGTAGAAATTGAAAGCAGCTTCCAATGAACATAAATCTGTTTTGATACAAAATCCTGGAAGGATTTGTTGTAAGGATGCAACTGTATCCTTGTGAGATTCAAAGCGTTCTTTCAGTGAATTACAAAAATCATCAAGGTAAGGTGCATAAACAGCTCGTCGGTAGTATTCTTCTTCTGTGCTGTAAGGAACGTTGCTGCGGGCTGTTTGAAGGCGACAAACTCTAGGAATCTCTTCTTTAATGTCGAGTTTTGTAGAAAATTCCTTTACTTGAGCATACAGGGATTTGAAGTTGTCATTGGCATTTTCCCTTTGTTTAGATAGCAGATCTAAGACACTTGTAACATTTGCAATGGCTTGAGAAAGATCTATGTTTTTTCTTTGAAGGTTCACAGATAAGTTATGTGTAGTTGACAGCATCTGGCTCAAAAAAAAAAAATATTAACAAGAAATTAAAATTGACTGATAGAACTACTAAGAGCATGAGCCTTAGGTGCTGAGTCACTTAATTCTTCTTCTATTTTCAAAAGAGAGAGGAGAATTGGTTCTAAAATCTCTTTAAATAAAATCACTGAGTCGTGCCTTTCCACCCATCGTGTTTCACATATTGAGATAAGTTTCTTTTTTTTCTGTTCAGGACAACAGTCAGATATCGTTGATTTCAATATTTCAGTTCTTTTGGCTGACATATGGAAGAATCCGCAGACTTCTTTGATAACGCCCATACAATTTCTTATAGAAGAAATTTTACTTGAATCTGACAAACACAAATTTAGACTATGTGAAGAACAATGTGAGTACAAAGCTAGTGGTAGTTTTCCTTTGATAGCAGCTTGTACCCCTCTGAATTGCCCTTTCATCGTGGCAGCGCCATCGTATCCTTGACCTCTCATTTTCTTTAAGTCAAGCCCTAAATTTGACAAGGTCTCTAACACTGTGTTAGCTAAGCCTGCACCAGTTACGTCATAAACGGGGACAAAAGTTAGGAAATCTTCTCTAATATTGTATGACTGGTCTTCAAAATACCGTACACAAAGAGAAAACTGTTCTATTTGGCCAATGTCAGTTGTTTCATCTGCTAAAACGGAATAAAAAATAGAATTCCTGACATTTTTCACAATTTGTAATTGTATTAAATGACCAAACGTGTTAATGAGCTCGTTTTGAATAAAAGAACTAGTGTACATGCTCCTCCCTCCACTGTTCATTAACTGGTCTTTTAGGTCATTATCGCCACTGTTTGCTCTGTATCTCAGCTGTGATCGAAAATTTCCGTCATTATTTTCTGGCTCTTCTAGGCTTATACGTCCACTGTCATGATGACCTCTTAGTGCGATTTGCTGTCTTCCACAAAATCTTATTGTTTGTATGATAGGGATCAGTCTTTCCCTGTTTTTTTTTTTTTTTTTTTTTTTTTCAATATTCAATCTCCTTTGAGCATTGACTTGATTTATAACACACTCAGATTTTTTTTGTAACAATTGATTTTGTGTTTTCAGCAATCGAAACTGATGTTTTATGGTACGTGCAATTTTAATATTTACGAAAAATTTCCTTGGCTTTTTTCAAATTACTAAAAGCCCTTGTTATTAATGCTCCTGTTTCTTGGTGATCTCCTTTTCCTACACTTTTGGAGTGTGAAAATATTACGCAATATTTACAAAAAAACCCTGATTTTTCTTCAGAGAAAGCTAACCACTCAAATTCTTCTAGCCATTTCATTTGAAAAGATCTAGTATGATTTGAACTAGAATAACTACTAGAAGTAGAAGGAAATTTGTATACAGGATGAGGTTTCCAAATATTTTCTACAAGTGTAATTTTTTCTTCATTCGTTAACGAACGAACGGAATTGCTTTGACAATAGTTTCCAATATCATATATATTTTTTCTTACTTGCTTGAAGTCTTCCGCAGCTGGTGCTGGATCAACGGCACTAGTACTTGCGACACCAGAAGAAACATTGTTACTGGCACAGTCAACGTCAGCACTGTCACTAACAGGTCTATTTACACTCTGTTTTTTCGTAAAAAAAGTTTTGAATAGAAGCTTGTCTCTTCATTATTAATGCAGTTTACTTAAATAAAAATTAAAGATTCCAGAACAGGAACATCCAGATGATCGCAGATACATTCACCAACTCAATAAACACAGCTACAGATATACAGATAAACCAACTTGACAGACAAGCATATAAAGAATTATAACACACGTGCCAACAACATAAGAATGAACTATAGAAAAGGGAGGGCACAGAACGGAGAGTCCAATGTAAACAATTGAGGACAAGTTTCAGCGCTCAAAGCGGAAGCGCAGTGAAGTAACGCTTAGACAGCCCGCGCAAGAAAGGCACAAGTGAATGCTAATGTTTTCATTGGTTTATTTTTGCCGCACCTACTCACAAGCATTCGTTAACGCACAACATTTATTTTGTATGGTCTTTAATACTCTAAATTATGTTCCTATAAGAGGAGTAAAATAAATCTGACATTGCGTTTAGAAATGTGGCGACGGTACATAGCTTCTACAAAGTAAGTGGGCGCGCGACACTAGTCCGGCTGGCTGGCGCGACAGCGGCAGGCGGCATCATGACATAGCTTACCTCTCCATCCCCTGGATAATATTCTCCCCTTGCCACCCCTCGTAAAACCTAAGCATACGTAAATTCGGGGTTCAATGTAACTTTAATTATAGCATTTGGAATCCTAAATGGTAAGAGTATCACCTGTCTAACAAAGTTCCACTTTGCCTGAAAAAACTTATGCACAACCACGAAACCACGAAACATTATAAGGGTCTAAAAAAATATGTAATTCTAATAGTTTCATTTTCTTAAAAAAATATTTGTGTAGTGCTTAATTAATGTTATCCTGCACTATAAACTTTAGTTATCAGCCTTACATGCAAGGTCTATTAATTTTTATTTTTTTCTTCTGATTTCGGGTGGGGGGGGGGGGGGGGGCGGGCCCCCTGGGCCCCCCCTTATATACGCCCTTGGTCGGTAGTGTTACCCACTGAAACATTATTCCCACTTCAACTCTCTGTAAAAATAAAAGTATGGGGTTGAATGCGTCAAAAGGGGTATATAAATAAAATTTGAGGCTTCTTCCTTATTTCATACGCTAGTGTCCCCCACTTACATTTGCAAACAAATTTTTTCCTCGATGTTGTAATTTACTCTGCGTAATCACAAAACATTTTGGCAGTAAATAAGTATTTAATTTTTAAAAATGAAAGCATTCATGTTTCGAAAAAAATATAAAGCGATGTGGGGAAAAATGTTTATAGATACTCCAGTAAAATTTTCAGTTTGATTGTTTTGATAGTTTCGGAGCTGTTGCGAGTTTAGTTTGGAGGATTCTTCGGCCGCACGAGGCGTGTTTGGCTCTTTTTCATTTTCTTCCAGCGTAGGAAGCCGATACCCGGCTCTCCAGATGTATTACTGTATATTAGCTCCATGAGCGCGACCTTGACAGACCCGTCGTTTCTTCGGTCTCCTCTCGTCATCCCTCTACACCCCATTCTTCCCCCTCTCCACCCGCAGGCTGCGGCCCGCCGGCCGGAGCTCCGCCGGACCTTTGAATATATATACTGTATAGAAGTCGCCAGCTCAGGTTAAAATTTCTAATACGGTTTTGAGGTAGTTGGTTAATTCACCGCCGCAATCGCCACCATCTCTAGGGCATCGACTTGTGGTGGTCCCTAGCGGACAAGTGTCGGAACTCTTCAAACACCCCTTCCCCCTCCCGTTGAACGACCTTGAGCTGCAGTGAATGAGGATGAGGGGTGCGGGGAATGACAGCGGGCGACAGCGCTGCGCTCTAACGTGTAAATAACAACTAAGACGATACAGGGCGTTACGGCAGCGCACTGCAGCGGTGAAGTTCCCAAGCTGCTCTTCATACGCATCTGAAAAACGTAGAGTAAATCCTATCCACTCGCGACTTCTATACAGTATATATATTCAAAGGCCGGACTACCTGGTTGCGACAAGCGCCGCCCTCAGCCAACGCCTCCTATAGGACAGGCCCGGGAACCGGTTTGTGACGTCAGGAAACTTGGGCATCGCGCTCTCACCAGAGCTTGCCTTCGAATTATCTTATATTCACCTTATAGATCGTGTGTGGAACGAATACTGCACTTAACATTATGTTTATGAAATTTTTATAACTTCTTTACATATACGCATGTTTGACAAGTGTAACAACAAAGAAAATGAACGTACAGTACATATAATCCAATCTAAGACGGCGATTATCTCAAGAAAATTTGGTAACTATTTTCGTACATGTTTTTAATTAAACATAGCTGAGTAAGGCGTTGATTACCTGGGGTTCTTCTATATGTAACTGTTTTACAATTATTGCAATAAATGTGAACAATATTACCAGTTTAATAATAACTATATATTTTTTGCAGTGGTTAAGTTCAATGTTTTACGAACTTTTTGTTTCTCCTGCCAACAAGACTTTTGTACAATATAGTTTCAAAAACTTGATAAAAGGTGAAAATATAAAACTCCATGTTTTAAGTAAGTGGGAAAATAAGTAGATTTGTCCCCTAAAATTTTAAATTATTAGTTTCAGTATACGTTTAGCTATTATAAATGCTAGTATTTATATAGCTGTGTATAATACTTACCTCTAAAAATTAATAACTCAAGAATATTTTGTTCTTAACATATTTAACTTTTCTTTAAATATGCCTCAACATTATAAATACTTTGGTTATGAAATAAGATTTGTTTAGAAAATAATTAAGGATATTTGGGAGAACTAAGACTACTTAAATTTGTTTATTGTAGTTACTCAGAGGTTAAAAAGTTTACTATGGCATATTAAAAAATACGCAGAAAAATTCATATAGTTGAAATGAAAATGATATATACGTAAATTCACTTTTAAACTCGTCAATATATACAGTGATGATACAAACAAATTCAAATTCTTACTATCAGTATTACATAATAAATTAAACGACTTCACACTTAAAACATAGCAGTGTATGTGCATGTTTAAAATGCGTAAGGAAAGACAACAATTTTGAAGATAAAATATGTACTTAAAGTAATGATCTGAAAATTCATTCAAGTCATAGAAAATTATGCAACCAATAATTATGACCAATTAATTTAGGTCTATATAAAAATGTAAAATAAATATTATATTCAACACAGTAGTTTATGAAAATATAAGTAAAATGTCAGGCTAAACAAAATAATATACAGGAAATTACTTATTTTACACATCATTTCAAAAAATTACAAATATTCGTAGTGCAAAGAAAAAATATTTTGAACTATCCAAATTATACACAAACAATACACTACATTCGCATTTAAACCAGTGTAATACAATTTCTTACAAAATATTATACTTAGTAATAAATTAAATTAAAAAAAAACTAGAATCTATTGCATCTTTTCATTTTTTCGTCAGTGTTTGAAGCTTGCGTGATGTGTTGTATTGCTTCGACTTCAAGAGTTCATTATTTCTTTTAGTACAGTAGTTCTTCATAATGATGTTGGTCGATGGCCACAACAGTAGTTTGATGATCTTTTCTGGCGAATGTACCTACTTCAGAACAGGTTTCAGTTTCTAAGTATATTTCCTTTGCAGCAAGTATTGCAATAGTAAGTTCATACGCCAAAGATCGCTGGTTCAAAACTTTAAAGAAATCATCACTGATTCCCTGCGAAAATAATTTAGAAACTACAATGTAGATATGAATAATGATGTTCACTACGGCTGGCGTTGGATATTTTAAATTTCCTCTGTCAAGAGCACTAATAAATTCGAGGCTGGCATCTGTATGAAGAGATTTGTCCAGTGAAATGGCATGCACACAACAATCGCATCTGATTTTTCTTAAAACAGCATAAACACAGTAGCCTGAAATGTATGTGAGAACAGAAAGAATTGGTTTTAAACTGAGAATATCGTCATCAGTGACAGAAACACATGAGATAAATTTATTTATCTCAGTTTGATTCAGATTGTTCACTTGTGAATGGTTTGCTTCGGTAACGGTCATCGGAGATTTGAGAACAATGTTTGAAAAGCTTTGGATTCGAAGTTTCACTTCGTTTTCAAAGAGCTGTGTTAGTGTAATGTGGTAATTTGAACCGGACAGTTGTCTGTACTTTCCGAATCTATCTTCGAGGGCATCGGTTTGAAGTTTTCCAGTTAGAACGTAGTCCATTTTAAGTTCCTCGACACAATATCTGGTTACTTCCATGATACCGTGCGTGGTATGTTTCAGTGCAAACTGTGTTTCTTTGCTGAATGTACCTGTATCACATTTTATTGTTTCCCAAAATTCTAGCCATTCCAAAAACTCGCAAAGAAATTTCATTCGAACATCATCATTTTCCATTGTTAGTGGTTCACAGTAAACATTTCGTTTGTGTTTTCCTTTAAATGGCGTGCGGACATTCATTATATCAAACCATTTACACACAATGTGTATGAATGTCGCTGTCGTCAAGCAGTCTGCCCAACCATTTTTCTCACCAACTAATTTGAGTCCTTCTGCTACAAACACGTTGAAAATCTGAAGCACAAACTTCACATTTTGACGCTCTATGTTACTTGGATTTAAAGCTTTGATGCTAAGACTGTAACCAAACCTGACGGGATTCTCGGAATCGAAAACATGAAGTTTTCGCAAAACATTCAGAGAGGCTGTATGAAGTGTAACCGTTTTATAAGCAGGCACGGGAAATGTTGGATAAAACATACAATTTTCGCTATTTTTTGCATTTAACCAATTATTGCGCACACACTTCAATAAATGCACAGTGTCAATCAAAAAAAACAGAGGTCGTTGATGATTGCAGGGGTGCTGATAAACAATGCTCAGCTTTGGGGGACTTGCAAACAAAGACATCGCTTTTCTATTGATTGCATTATTGTCTGTTACGACGCAGAATACGTGAAACAGATTAGCTTCTAATTCAATGATGACTTTTTTCACAAAATCAAACAACACATTCGCTGTGATTGTCTTCACAGGCAAGACATGGACCACATCCTTGAAACTTGATGATATGCTTTGAATCATGAAGACGAAAGCACTTGTAGCTGCGTTTTGGTAATTAACGTCAAAGCCAAGAATATTTCCACCTTTGTAATCAAGAAACGGTTTTATGTGTATCTCGTCCACCAACAGAGAAACTTTCCTATCTTTTACATCAAGGTAACCAGACTTTTGTTTGATATAAGCCATAAAATTGTTTTGTGACTGCTCTGACAGAGGGTTGACATCGTAAACTGAACAAAGTCTGTTTAAAGTGCCAGGATGTGGAAAAATCAAAGAACTTGACTGCCTAAAAAACTTATATGCGTGAGGAGAAATTGAGTGGAAAAGACAACATAGCACAATGAATTCACGAGAGTATTTGTAGTGATGCTTATTACAGGTTAGCAATGTCAACTGTTCCGAAATGAAGGTAATAATTTTACGTTTATCCTCATCTACTAAACTTTTAATATTATCTAACAAATTCGTTACTTCAGTAATTTTTAAAAATAAAGTTTCTTCTTCTCGCATATCGGATTCTAATGCAACAAGTGCATCGCAAACTGTATAGACAGAGTTAACTGACATTGGAAATACCAATGCCCCTACTTTTTCGATTGCAGAATATTTTTAAAAAGCTGAAAGTTCCAAACTTGTGTTTACCTGTGCACATCTGATAACAGAAGGAATAGTTGAACAGTCAAACAAAAGAAAAAACACACTATCTTCCCTTTGCACAATAGACCAGTTATCGGGAACTTTCACAGTTTGTAAACATTTCATTAATCCCTCAGTCGACGAAAATTCAAATTTTTCTGCATATTCTTGTTGGAATTTCAGGCTTTCAGCAAATGCAGCAGCAGTGTGACTTTCCTCAAGTCTACGACGTTTCTTGTTGGGGCTTTCTCGGATGGACACATTTGTTGACAAGTATTCAGGACAATTAGGAAACACTGATGGGACAGCCCCTTCGTGTAGGCGTGGCTGTTTCAGAGCTACAATGAGCTTCCTGCCAGTCTTTTCATCAAAACATTCAGCTGTTCGTCTGATTTGCTGATCCGTAAAGTGTAGTTCACATACCTTTAAAAAAAGACACAAAATCCCTTTTTAAAATCAGTTGTTTTTAAGTGTCTACATGTTCTGAATAAACCAGTGCCTGTAAATATAGCTTGGTGATAATTTTGGTTCATAATTCGTTTAACTGTCACGTATCGGTTATAATCAGTCGCTTCTTAGCAATCCATGACATAAAATTGTAAATATAATCAGTGACAGAATTTTTTTTACTCTTCACATCGTACACTTCATAAAAGAAAAAGTATTTTTTTTTGAATGCACATACTTTCCCTGAAAATGTTGACATTTCTTTGCAATAATTGTCTAGCTTGAGTCGTTTTGCCATACGTTAAGATCTGTAAAAAAAAAAAAAAACAAGAACTCACGAATTGCACGCTAGTATATCAGTATATGAATTGCATAGTATTATAGTCGCAGGTTTGTATATCGACGTATAAAAGACAACACAAAGGCACACGTTAAACTGGCAACTGAAACTTCCGTGGAATAATGAAAATTTCAAAAACTGTAAACCGATAAGAGCATGTAATTCGTTTTAGGGCACTTAAAAGAAGTTATTGCTCGGAATATTATTATTTCTTTAATTACATCTTAGCAACATGACACGCCGCGAACTATCATAAAACTTTCTATACAAGATATTTCAAAAAACAAATTTTGTATGATTCAGACGTGACATATTTAGTTTATGTTTTATCCGCTTCGTCAGTGAAAGTAAAAAATACATGCAAGTGCTTTTCATAATGGTAACATCTTTTTCTATTAACCAACATTTTTTTAGCCTGACGTAACTTTGATTCTAAAAATTTGTATTTATATGTTTTTATTTATTTATTACTTTTGTGACTCTGAAAATCGGTTATAAACTATACTCTCGTGTGGATTCTCATACTTCAAGTTTAATAATTTATAATGAATTAAGTTACGATAGTGAAACATTGATGTTTATTTAGAACACCTCTCTATATTAGTTTTATTGTATTATGAAAGATTATACTCTTAATGGGCACATTACGACAATATTGAAGATAAGTTTTATACTGAATAAATAATTTTGGTTGCAATTTTATCTTATGAATATAATTTCATTAACATATAGAACACATTGTAAATTTGGTCTAAAATATGATTTTAACATAGTGATGCTACAGACTTTAATTACTGCATTATTTCTGTAATTCCACAATTGCAACTTTCATTATTAACCAAGACGGTTTTAATAAATTTTCCAATATTTGAAGCATACTGTTGCCACTTTATGCACTAAAGGAAATCCCCGGCGAGAATATATAAATGCTAATGTATAGGCCAAATCATTTTTCACGTAAATTATATTGAAGTAGGCATATTTGAAAACGAGTTTTTAAAAGCAACGGCAGGGCTCAAAAATTTATTATTTTACAGCAGGACTGGCAAGTTATCAACATTCACTTTTATTAGTTGCACAAAATAAGGTCGATTTGCAAGAAAATCTTCAATCCAAGGATCACTTTAAATTAGAAAATATATAATAATTGCATCATCTGAATGTGAGCTATGATGGAATTGGAGTGCTATCATAGCAAACAATAAATCTCTTACAGACGTAAATTTCGTAATACAAGAATCGAAATTGTAGTTAATTCCTGTGTATTTACGGCAAATGTAGATCAATTAAAAAATGTTGATTTCATTTCAAACACCTACAACCTTATATTCAAGTTAAAACACAAATTAGAAATAATTTCGCCACACAATTAAAACATGGCGTTCATTTAATGTTAGTACTTTCAATATTTTTAATATTTTATTACAGTCGAATACTAGGAAAAGAATTGTAATGTGTGCCGTGTTGTCAATTACGTCATTCTTTTCTTAACTGGGCCTACCTTAATTTGGTTCTCTGTCTATTCAAAAATATATTAAATATTGTGATTACATTAACCTGTGCTGTTCAGCTATATAGGGTCAGCGCGAAACAAACACTGCGAGTTTCAGTAATTAAATCTCATGCTCTAAATTAAATTTTTCGAAACTTTCATAAAATGTTTCAACAGTCAAAATTGTGACATGGACAAAAATTCAATTACTAGGGGAACTGTGCCTAATACCGCACTGCTTCCTAATTCCGCACCCCATGGTATCTCGGCCGGTATGTGCTGCAACCTAGCGGCAATAAGCACAACTAGTTGCTGCGAGCAAAGTATCGTGTTGGTGGGAGAGTATAGCGTCCTCACAAAAATTTGCGTGTGCTAGGAGAGAATGAATTTTTTACTGTGAGCTAAATATTTGTAAGGGGTCACTTCTTCGATTTGTTTCAACAACAAAGGTATGTGTTTTTTACAATTTGACTGTATAAATAGCGTGTCATAATACCAAAGTATTGCTAGTAGGAGTGGTTATTTTAATTGAAGTTACGTTTTTTGTAATAATGGCCGCCCTTTGTTTTGCTTGCATTTGCCGAATACCGCACATTGAAGTAGTCCTAATATCGCATGGTGCGATATTAGGAATATCTTAAATTTTCTACGACTAGCAGCTTAATACAATACAATGCAACCTACATTATATCATTATCTTGTCATATATTATACATTATTGTATGTGGCATGTTACTTACATAGTATATAAAACAAAAAATGTCATATACTTAAGTAGAAAAATACCTAACTATAGAAGTTACTTTTGCTTAGTTTGAAAATAGCAAGCGATACATTGGTTAAAACAAACACAGTTCAAAATTGTTAGTAATGTTTAAAATTCACTAGTTTCTATTTTCATCACATTTTTATGAAGAATAAAGTATCGAAATTTACTGGAAGTCACTTAATGTGTTATGGCGTTTTAATTTTTCTAATTAGTAAGAAACTAAACAGTTTCGTTTAGGGTTTATAAAATCCTTTATTTTTTGAATTTTTAGTGTGTGTTCATTATAACCAAGCATACTATACCTAAAGTCAAGTTAGTAGAGGTTTTGGTGGCTCTGAACAGTGCGGATTTGAAAGCAGATGAAATTGTCATGAGATCGAAATTAAAGGTGGGATAACGTTGAATTCCCGAGAAAACCTGCCAAACGACATCATCGTCCAGTTACGATTACCACAAAAGTTAGGCTGATAAAATATTTAAATATTTAAATAATCTAAAAGTATTTGATTTCTATATTCATGCCTGCTGCAGACTTTTCAAGGCACGCTTGCTAGAGACTGTTTAGTCACGCATGCACAGATGCAAGCAGGCTGCATGTAATACTATCTGAGTGAATGATTTGTGATGTGTAGCTTACAGTTTTGTTTTGAGGAATGTTATGCGTATGCATTTAAGAGTTTATTTCAAAAGAATTGTGTATATTTGGCATTTTTCTTTACAGATGGCGCCAAAAAAAGCGCAAACAGTGGTCACAAGAAACCATGAGAGATGCTATATTAGCAGTTAGAGGAAAAGAAATGGGATTGTCACGAGCATCGAAACTGTTTGATGTTCCTAAATCTACATTGAAAGACAAAGTGAATAGTCGTGAGGAAGATGTAGATAAACTAGTTGCTACAAAACTTGGAAGGAAGTCAGCACTTGGTGATGAAATAGAAGAGGCATTGGTAAGGTATGCATTGGAAATGGAGGCTAGGTTTTATGGCTTAACAGCAAAAGACATTAAACGAATGGCTTTTGAACTGGCAGAAAAGAATGGTAAATGTCATCCTTTTTCTAAGGGAGAAGAAGCAGCGGGATGGAAATGGCTACGTTCATTCATGAAGAGACATTCACAACTTAGCCTCAGAAAACCCCAAGCAACATCACTGGGAAGAATAAGAGGGTTCACACAAGAAAATGTCAACCTATTTTTTGACATCTTTGAGCCATTGATGGATGTTATTAAACATTCCCCAAATAGGCTTTACAACTGTGATGAAACAGGTCTCACTGTTGTGCAGCACAAAGTTAGTAGGGTGGTTTCAGTAAAGGGGAAACGTCAGGTCGGAGCAGTATCTTCTGCCGAAAGAGGTTCCTTGGTGACTGTAGTAACGTGTATGAATGCCTCGGGTCACTATGTCCCACCACTTCTCGTCTTTCCTAGAGTCAACATGAAACCAGAACTGCTTGATGGCACTCCAAATGGTTCTATAGCTGTGTGTCATAAATCTGGTTGGATACAAATGGACAGTTTCCTTCAGTGGTTCAAACAGCAGTTATTGGCCATTGTGAAGCCTAACAAAGAAGATCCTGTCATATTGGTGCTTGATGGACATTATTCGCATACCAGAAATCTTCAACTACTGGAGCTTGCTCGTGAAAATGGTGTGCACATTGTGTGTTTGCCCCCTCACTGCACACACAAAATGCAGCCCCTTGATGCTGCATTTATGTTTCCCCTGAAAACTTACTATGCTCAAGCAATAGAAACTTGGCTCAAGCAAAATGTAGGCAGAGTGGTAACTCACTATCAAGTTGGAAGACTTCTGGGAGAAACTTACAACAAGGCAGCTACTGTTGCAACAGCTACAAGTGGTTTCAAGAAAACTGGTTTGTTCCCTTGCAACCGCAACATTTTCGGTCAACATGAGTTTGTTAGCGAGCTCAACAGTAGCCCTCTATATGACGATAAAGTAAACAAACCTCATACGACACCGTCACTACAAAACAAAGGAAATCAGTCGTTAGGCCTATCAACAGCAAGTAGGTCTATCCAACAAGAGCTTCATAAAAGTCCTAGTGACATCTGTTCATCTCAGCCAAGCACAAGCATGGCGTCAGGGATTCTAGTAGGTCTTGCTGACATTTCACCTGTGCCTTCTCTGAAATCCAACCAAACAAAAACATCAAGAGGGAGAGGTCGACCAACCTGCCCTGCTGCCGTACTGACAAGTTCGCCTTACAAAAACAAGCTATCCGATGATGTGAAAAGCATATCCATGAAGGGTAAGACAAAACAGCTACAGATGGGCTACAAGAAGAATATTGCACGAGGGAAAAAAAGAAGTTGTGAGACAGGTAAAACTCTAAATAAGAAGGAATCTGTTACGGACAAGAGCAACAAACAAAAGAAACGGAAGACAAAGATATCACTGTCTTCAGAATCAAGTGAAGAAGAGATGGCTGAACTTCTGACAGTTTACACAGATGAAGAAGATAGTGATGATGAAGATTGTGTGTGTCCTTACTGCAACCAGTTGTATTCACAAGATAGGCAGGGGGGAAAATGGGTTCTCTGTACAAAGTGTCGCATTTGGTGTCATGAAGAGTGTTCAGGAACAGATGATTACACTTCATACATGTGTGATTTTTGTTTGGAAGGGTAATGCTACAAATTTTTTAAAGATTTACTAGACTCGTATTGATTTCATTGTTCTAGTTTAAAAATGCAAATTAAAATTTAGTTTTAATTAGAAACTCTTCTTTTGCAACATACCAGCATAAGAACGATGTAAACTGAACCATGTGTTATTCTTTTTAATGGAAGATGTGCCAGATATATTAGTTTTAAAAAATGGTGTCCCAAATATCGCACACTAGTGCGATATTAGGAACACTGTTTTTCAAATGACGAAAGTGCATCAATTTCCTTTCTTTGTTATAAATTGCAAATTAATAAAAATAAAACCATGTCCAACATAACATGTTTTGCAGTAATAACCCTAATGTGCTAAACAGTTGTTACTTATTTTTTTAGGAAATTTGTCTCCACATAAATCAGTATTTTCAAAATGGGTGCGATATTAGGCACAGTTCCCCTAATAAATGTAATCACTATGAAGTATGAACGTAAATATTGTGTACAGATCAGATTGAAAATGTCGTGAAAGTCATTCTGTAATAAAAGTAACAATGTTCATTTGTTGGAATTAAAAAAATAAGTTTACCTTTTCTATACCAAGCCTTTTACACACACTGGATTATAATTATCCATTTCCTCTTTTAAAATTACTTTACTCATTACTATAAGGCTTTTACTTAAACGTCGAGCTTTTCAAATTTAACATTTATATTATTGTAGCTAATTACTTCCCCTATGTCATGAGTGTCATTTAGAAAAACTATTTTTTTTTGCATTAAAAATAATGTCATGTGTGTACACTAGAGAACGGGCGAAAGTATGTTTCGCTTAAAATTTATCAAATAGAAGTATTATATCATTTCAGCGCTGTAGTCATAACTCCTGAAATTAGCGTAGCGTTTCCCGACGGGAATATGCTAGTTTCTAAAAGTAGAATAATATTTAAAAGAATTATGTAAGTAAACCGTAGCCTGCTTGGAAGGAATGCGGGTAAAATAAGCAATTCTAACAACGCGTATCCATCGCCAAGTAATTATTGCAAACACGATTTAAAAAAAAATAACTTTACTTTAAATTTTCAAACCATTTTGATGACGTTATGTATACATTTTTAGATTCAAAAAATAAATTCTTGTTATTTTGAGAGTATTTATCAGGCTGCTACCCTAAGTGTTATTACGCAAATGTTACTGATATTATGTAATTTGAAGTATATAATACTCACCTTCGAATGTACGGAAGGTTCAAAATCCCGTGGTATTGCTGATAACCATTTTTTTCGTAGTTTTTCTTCTTTCGGTATGCTAAATACCGACACTGCCGAAGAGCCCGGATAGTTTCCCTTGCAGTTGGGCACGCAACATTTATTCACCATTTTTACAGCACACTCTACTTACACGCACATATTTAAAATATTAAACAGCGATTTAATTGACACCATTGTCTCTCACAGCAAGGCTTCGTGCCTCTCACAGTTAGGTTTGGAACACACTGACCGGTACGCGTTTACCTGGCCCGCAGTGGAATGTCTTCCAGCGCGGAGGGACAATGCCCAAGTTGCGTGACGTCAGAGCACCCGCACCAACCTGTTCTGAGGCCTGTCCTATAGGAGGCGTTGCCTCAGCGCCACGTCGCGGGGACATTCTTCCCGGCGGCGAGAGTTTTACACGCAGCACTAGAACTGTCACGCCAGAGGGCATGTTTTGAGTCGGATCGTATCAAAAACAAAAGGATATGAAAATATATACATAACTGAATAGTGTTCTGCCAATTATGTTTTCATTTTCATTTAAATTTATTCTTTAAATCGCTCCTGAAGTAGTCCAGCAGTGATCAATGGAAATTGTCAATATTAAACTGTAATTTTGACGATGAAAATTTTTTCTTCTTACTTTTATATGTGCAGAAACCTATTCGTACACTCGTTTCTTGAACTATACTTAAGTTTAACATAATTATGTGTTTTCTAAATAATTCTGGCTTGGAATAAAAATAAATGCATTTAAAATGACATAACTCAGTAAAAAAAAGTTTATTAAAAATATCCTAGGTATATTATGTCTTAAAAAGAAGCATCAAAAATAAATATGTACAGTTAAATTAGTTTTGTCGTAATATTTTCCATGCACCAATCGCCTTAAGGTGTCTGGCGATCTGGTTTTTATCACTAGTGTTCTCTAGCGGGTAATAAGTGAAGCAAGATGGCAATCGACACTAGCACGCTCTGGCAGACGAAAAGAGAAACCAACATGGCTGCCATTATGGTGACCAATATGGCTGCTGTGATGTACAACTGTGGGGAGTAATATACGTATTGGTAGATAATATTGGGAAGCCAGCTTATTGGCAAATTTTGTGGAGACATTCTGGTCGTTGTCAGCCCACAGTGTTCGTCTGCGCTGTCAATGATTTTTTTTCCGACTAAATTCAAATTCCCTGTGCTGTCGAAGTTTTAACATTTCACATAAACTGGGTTTTTCTTGTTCTCCGTGTGTTTATGTAATCATCTTTGTTGTCCATTCTTAGATAAATATTTTTCCTATGACATCCAATGTAAACAGGAATGGCTTAGTCCATGAACTTGTTTTATTATCAATTTCCCGCACTGCAAAAATCGTTCAAAGAACGTATTTTCACCAAAAATATTTACTTACTTGTTGAAACTGGTATTGGTCGCCGAATGCCAGAATCTTCTAAAAAGAAAAAGAAAAAACAAATTACTACCTTACTATTTAACTTAGTCCAAAATAAAGCTCCAGAGTTCTAAAAATATGCACATATTACTTATAGATACTTGAACCCAATGTTAACTACACTAAAAAGCGACTGCTTTAAGTTTTACATCTCTAATATCTATAATTTAAAAATTTTAAATAACTTTATTTCAAAGTTAGTGTAAAATAGTCAGTGTATTGTTTCCCCATGGTGTTATTTATATATTCGTATAAACCTGAATAAACTGATCACAATACGTTCTTAGGTGACACTTGTAACTCAAAATATAAATAATTTATATATCGTTATATGATCTATATATAATTGGTTCTGCTGTTAAGTGAGCTAATAATTTTTTTTAGGAAAAAAATGTGAGTGAAAAAATAATAATATTTCCATTTTTGCACATGATTCAATGGGGTTTGTCGGGTATGAAAATTGGTTGTCATAGTGGGTAATCTTTGATGTTAATTAAGTAGGATAATCTGTAAAAAACGTTTTTTGCGTAAGATGATAAATGCGTAGGAAAATAAGATTCAAAGAAGTTATTTTCAGTGAATAATTTGGGATACGAAGAAAATCAAACGTAATGACAAACTGGTCATGACCTGCTCGTTTTCAACGGCCGTGGGTGAAAGAAGATAGGGGTAGTAACATACATGGGCTCAACCACTTTCCCGTTTCATAAATTTGGGACTTTATTTGTTTCTCGTATCCAATTGGAGCTTGTAAAAATTTCAAAAAATTTCAATTATATTTTTAAGACCAATGTTTGCAGAGGAAAGGGATTATCGCTAAGGGCAGACATTTTTCGCGGAAAGATCTGAACACATATTATACTGCAACAAGGTATACCCGCGCCTATGGTTTCTTCCTTGTGATTGGCGGCCGTCTGCGAGAGAAGTTGTCGCCTTGTTTGACCGAGCCACTCAGGACGCGTTTACTTCCACACTGAATCACTGTGACTGGTGTTACAATCGATATGTACCTGGGATAAACTCACCCAATCACGAAACACAAACGGTGCTACAGTGTTTCAACTTTCATCTAGTCTCGAAATCTTTTCGCGAAATCTGCATGCCCCTAATTATCGCCGTTCATACATCATACTGCCATCCGGGGTCTTCAGTGTGCATGAGATCAGAAACCGATGTTTCCACGACTCACTTTGTGCACGTTATTTTAGATGCGCTCCACACTTTTGAGGGAACACTTGGATCAACAGGCGGGGTGCGTGGCTTGTGGTATGAAAGAGACACATGGGTGGAGTCACAATTATTTCGCGAATTCATTTTACTTCAGGTTGGACTCAACGTGTCTATACACCGGCAAGACTTTTAAAAGTGCTCATTGGTTGATGGCAAGGTCACATCGCTTGGCTGACCTTTTCTTCTCCTTGTTCATAACAGAACAACACAGACTTAACAAATACAGATGAAAAAAATCTTTACAATTGGATAGCATTCTAGTAGTAATATTTAAACTTATTGCCTGTGGATGGAGATTGTCAGTCCGCCATCTTGTATTGTGACGTCACGGTGGCTGTTTTGATGTCAAATTTCTTCAAAATTCCTCATAATTCATAGAAATTTTCTTAATTTGAGAGAAAAATTACCTTCTTCCCCCCCGCCCCGAATTTCTAGCTTAATAATTAGAGAATTCCAAGATGGCGCCCAATTGGCAAGATTGTTGACGCCACAGTAATAAATAATTCCTGCACTCCAGTGGTCAAAATTTAAACTAATATATCGGTAGTATACTCTAGCAGATGAAAACAATATGTCGGATCCAAGATGGCAACTTTCAGCATGCGAAAACAAATTGCTGTCATGACGTCATGCTGACTGACGTAATATCTGCCTTGGCAATACTGGTGGGAGGTCAGTCTGTCGGTGGCTTGTGTGGAGGAAGCATCCGTCATCAATTTTAAACGATCGAACTCGTCGGGTTCGAACCAATGACTCCATGATAATTTTTTAATTAAATATTTATTAATAAAATTGTTTATACATTTTAACATTATTTCCAGTAAAATCGGATAATATTACAGATTTTCAATATGGCGGCCAGTTTTCAAAACGTTGGAATTTTTATATTAAAATATTAATAATTAAATTTATAATTAATTAAAAAAAATTCCCACTAAAATCAAATTATAATAACAACGGATTTTCAAGATGTATGCCGTAAAGGAAATTGAAACGTTTCTAGAATCTAAGTTAGTGGGTGTGATGTAAGCATTAATTTATATTTTTTGGATTTTTTTTAAATTAATGATTTCGAGTTTACGATCAAGGTCAAGGTTATGACTTCGGCGGCTTAGGGTGGCTTGCTTTTAGGACTCTTAAGCCTCTTTTAGGAATTTTGGTTCTTTCAAAGTCAAAAGTCTTTTTAAGCATTCCAAATTTCAAATTTTCAAATTTTTGAATTTTTCTGGAATAAAAACGGGAAATATTCCCTAAAAAGAGAATTTTTCTCTCAAAATACGGAAATTTATAGGAATTTTGAGGCATTTTTTCGCGGAAATATCTGAACGTCTACTAGATTGCAACAAGGTGTACCCGCACCTGTGGTTTCTTCCTCGTGATTGGCGGCCGTCTGCGAGAGAAGTCGTCGCCTTGTTTGATCGAGCCACTCAGGACGCGTTTGATTTCGCATTGAATCACTGTGATTGGTGTTGTTACAATCGATATGTACCTGGGAGAAACTCTCCCAATCACGAAACACAGACGGTGCTACAGTGTTTTAACTTTCATCTAGTCCCGAAATCTTTTCGCGAAATCTGCATGCCCCTAAGAATGGCTCTTTCCCCAATTTGTAGAGGGTGAACCTGTAAACTTTATTTGGCTACAGGATGAAGACTCTCCCCATTGTAATCTCTTTCTAAGAGAGTGGCAGATCGTCGAAGTCCCTGACCGTTGAATTGGTCGTAAGGTCGAGCCGACAGAGCTAATTGTCGTTGGCAATCACGTTAATCTGACTTAACGCCATGCGAAATTTTCCTTTGGGGCTTTATAAAAGGTTGTGTCTACGTTTCGCGGTCAACTAGTGATTTTCCAGAGTTGAGACACAGAATTTAAGAGGATGTTGCTTCCATTACTCCGGACGTGTTAACCAAAATGTGGGAAGAATTGGACTTTAGGTTGGATGTGTGCCGTGTAACTCAAGGTGCACGTATTGAACATTTGTAAAAAAAATTATGTTAGTTTACCTTCAATTTTATGTATGATTTGCTGTAAATATTCTAAATTAAACTGTTATAAGTAGTTGGAAATAGGGGGTTCAAGCACAGGCGCAGGAGCCAGGAGCCCGCCATCTTGGATGACGTCATCGGCGGCCATCTTGGATGACGTCATCGGCGGCCATCTTGGATGACGTCATCATGACCTTTGACCTTGACCTTTGACCTTGCTAATCTATGCCAATCTATGCCAATTAGTATGCCAATCTATGCCAATCTATGCCAATTAGTATGCCAATCTATGCCAATTAGTATGCCAATCTATGCTAATCCATATGCTAATCTGTATGCTAATCTATGCTAATCTGTATGCCAATCCATGCTAATCCATCCGCCATTTTGTATTTCTAGAAATTTCCACCAACTTCGAATCATGACGTCACCGTTGCACTTTGTGTCACGGACGCCATCTTGGATTCGAATTTTTTTTTTTCGAACTTTGAAATTCGATGTAAACATCAACCGCCATCTTGTTTTCGTCTGCTGGTGGCCGCCATCTTGTTTTCGTCTGCTGGTGGCCGCCATCTTGTTTCGTCTGCTGCAGGCCGCCATCTTGTTTCCGTCTGCTGGAGGCAGCCATCTTGCGACGTCATATAGTTCTGTTGGTCGCCACCAGATAGCAGCAGGGATTATTTTATTTTTTTTCTTTAACTAAAATAATTTCAGTGCCGAGGCTGGGATTCGATCCATGGGACGTGAAAACGTCCAGTGTAACAACCTAATATAGTATGTAAAAACCAAATAAAGTTTTAGTATTTGTTTTGATGTAGTGATGTATTTATAGTGCAAATTCTTTACTTTGTACCAAATGTGAATCAGCCAATGGCTTAGAAGCTATATTTCTATGACATTACTAAAATATTAACCTAACATTTTGAAACACTTACATACTATGTAAATAGGCATATGTTTGTATAGGTATTTATTTTTGCTTAAACGACTTAAATCAAGCTGTAAATACTTCCTACACACAAACATTAACATTACTGAGCTGATTCAACATTTAATGTTAAACAACAAAAAAATAATAACGAAATAATTTGATTCAACATGGTGTCGAAATAACGTCACAATTAATTTCTTGAGTCTAGATGGTGAATTGTTGCGCTGAAAAGTCTAATGCTTGCTGGTTTTCGTTTTACTGTGTTCCACAAAATGTTTTAGCGGAAAAAGTAAGCAAACAATAGCCGTTCTAGGATAACTGACCCTGGCTTTTCACCATTTCTATTGTTACTTCATTATCAATTAAATTTGATATTTATTTTGATCATATATGTAAAAATAATTGTCAATTTGTATAAACCAGCATGTTATTACCAAAATAATATACTTCGAAGCTTCAAATGAGCATTGGATAATAAATACACGTACCCTTACTTTTAAATTGTTAACGATCAGTCAAAAAGTGGGGTAAACACTTTGAAAATGTTTGAGCGATACGCATGATACATCACTTGAAATTTTAAGACCAATATGGAAAAAAAATTCAAAAGTAAATAAAAAATGTTTGTGTACTCAGTACACACTTTAGAAGTTATACTTCTATGACATTACTAAAATAAAACCTGAAACATTTAAAAACACATATTTTAACAATAAGTATATGTATATTTGTTTTGCTTAAACGACAGAAAACTGTCTGTAAATACTTATTACAAACAAACCTTAAACTTATCGAACTTATTCTATATTTAATAAGATTTAACAGTCAAAATATCATAATGAAATTAATTTTATTTTTCATGGCATCGAATATATTTAGGACACGAATTTGTTGAGTCTCTACAGTTTGACGAATGCTGCGCTATCGCTACATTTCCGTGTTAACTAAGAGTTGAAATGCCAGGATTCTAACGAATTTAAGGTGTCGTTATTTTTTATGACTATGAAGTATAGCATAAAGTATTAAAGGATAGCTGCACTATTATAAAGTTTTATTCTTTAATGTATATGCGTGGTGTAACTTCTGTGATGTTCACGAAAGCAGTATATACGGATCAATCACACGGGTCCGCCATTCTTTAGAGATTTCTGAGAGTTCCACAGATGGCAGCACTATGATGAAACATTTCCATTACATTCTCGAAATTACTCCTACCACATGCCGTGCACCGAGAGCTAAGATGTTTACGTTTGACGCGGAGGACGGTAAGGAATAATCTTGTTCGGGTATACAACACGGGAGATCACAAAGCGACGAGGGATGAAAAAAAAAACCGAGTAAATTGCCGCGGCTGTCACTGTTGCCAGCACTGCGGTGGTCGAGTAGAAGCGGTTTTGAGAATTAGCGGTAATGAATCGAGAGGCGACCGTCTTCAGGGACTGGGGAATTTAGGGTTGGCGGGCTGTAATCACTGCAACGCCAAAGGGTAATTCCTCCGTTTAAAGATACCTGTTAAACCGCGACATAAATTATGAAGCGACGCGACAAAATACTGTGCACCAAAGCACTTAAATTTATCGCAAAAAAAAAACGTGATTTCGAAACGTAAATATCGATCAAAGTATATTCAAAGCATTAAAAAATAATTCTTTACACGCAATTAATTAACACTTGTAGAAGCAGCCATGTTTCTACACATGAGAGAAATAACCGGTAATCGAATGTATCCGTGAACGCCATAATATTACCTAGTTTATTTCCGCAACGTATGCCAACATGTTGCAGTGTTAAGGCAATTTTTTTAAGTTGTTAAAAGGAATGAGTGGTGAATAGAGAATATAAAATCATTTTGCAGAATGAAAATGGCTTGTCATAACATATTCAGAAGGCTGGCCATGCACTTGTTTGTGAGTGTATTGGAGGCCAAAGGGTAAGAACTTGGTTGTAGCGAAATGGGGTATGAACTTAGTTGTAGGGAAGTGGGGTATGAAATTGGTTGTAGCGAAATGAAGATAGGAGATTCTATGAGCAACTGACTTCTTTAGCGTCGTAAAACGAATTTACTTAAATGTAAAAAAGGGTATATAAAAATTTTATGGTGTCCTACCCTAATCAACTGTCTTGTAGTAGCGCCTAGTTGGATATTTTAATTTTTTTTTTCATTAGTGTCAATATATCTCTTTCATTTCAATATATCTATTGCATTTGTTGTTGGATCACAAATTTTCTCACCAGATGTTAATGGGCATGATTTTAAAGTTTGATCACGCAAGTGAAAATAATTATGAAGCATGGCTTTATAACGCTATTAAATAAAATTAATTTCATGTATATTGAGAAAATGCACGCGAACTTAAAATGATAGTAATGACAAGAAATTTGAAATAACAAACATGGCAAGTGAAATAGAGCTTTAAGATCAAAAAATGAATAGGTAGGTTTAAACCTACTTTTAAGGTGGATTAGGCCTTATTACATTCTTAGATTTCTTACATGTTTGGCTATAATTTCTATTTTTAATTATTTTTGGGCATGTTAATGAATAAATCATGTCTCCCAGACCTCCTACGACTTTTTACAACCACATACTTACTAACAGGCTCTATTCAATAAGCGCCGCGAGGAAATGACTTACTATTCCACGCGGGTGACTAACAACAATCATGATAACCACACCAGTTCACAAAAGTTGACTTCAAAAAGTAGCCAAAGCTAAGTACCTATTATGTCATGTCAAGCCACAAAATTTAACGCGGAGGCTTTATTGCAAGCGGTATGAACATATTTGAAATTGCAAGATGGAGAGGCCTAATTTCCCTTGATGTGAAATGAAAACCAATACCTATGCACAGAAATATGCACTGCGGTACTTTAAAGGAAACCACCTCGAGGTCTAAACTCGATCCGGCCATGCTGATTCCAGGCTTTCCATGGGTTTCTCCAGAAATAACACCAGGCAGATGCTGGGAAGAATTATCAGTACAGCTCGTGCTCGAAGACTTTCCAAATAGGTAAACATAATTTGTGTTTCGAAGGAGTCTGGAATGCATGCCATTATTCACACTATAGGAATTATAGAAAATTTAGGGACTTAAAATTTAAGATTTAACCTTGATCTTCGTAGAAATTACACCAGATTCCAACTTCATAGTTTTGTATTTATTTGCAAACAAGGTAAACTCACACGTAAAAGTAAAAAAGGTTTTCGCTGTAGATTCAACAATATTTTGATTTTTTTGTTAATGTAATATTATTATCGTTCATTCATATTTTAAAAAAAAGTGCACTGAGAACCCGTAAAAATACGAAAATTACAGTAAATTTAACAAGATCCGTGGAGAATTTGTAACCAGAGATTTGCAAAAACTTATAGGTGAAATATTTTAAGTGCACCCTGTAACTGCGTTCTCGTTAGTCTCGACAGACCCCGAAGCACAACACACCGACAAAAACACTGAATAAGTTCAAAATACCCAAACGCATGAGATTCGGCCGGAAGGTAAATGTGGTGGCACCCAATGGTCGAAAAGGTTCCAACATTTTGTGTACCTGAAAATAACACGAATTTCGCTGGCCACTACTCATTAATTCTCTCTATAAAAATAATTCAAACAAACTACAATCGGTGGACAGTGAATAACACGGCGTCGGTCTCGTGTGATATTGAGAATCGTCTAGTCCTAATTTTAGAACAACCATAGTTTGATAATACTCTGGGCAAAATAATTTGAGAATCAGACAAAGGTAATAAGATGTTCAATACCAAATCATTGCTGGGTTGTTTCGTGTTCCACATTACCTCCAAATGAGAACACGTCGGTTATCAAGTTCCGCACTTAATTGCGACTCATCGGAGAACAGAAGGTATCTACTCTCGGCGAAACCGCTATCCACGATGTTTCACCGCCCAGTTCCCACTGGCTGTGCGGTGTTCTCTTGTTACTGGGACACACCAGGGCCTACCTGCATGGAGGACACCTGCTTGGAGACGACTACTGACAGTTCCCACTGGCTGTGCAGTGCTCTCTTGTTACTGAGACACACCAGGGCCTACCTGCATGGATGACACCTGCTTGGAGAAAATTACTGACAGTTCCCACTGGCTGTGCGGTGCTCTCTTGTTACTGGGACACACCAGGTCCTACCTGCATGGAGGACACCTGCTTGGAGACGACTACTGACAGTTCCCACTGGCTGTGCGGTGCTCTCTTGTTACTGGGACCCACCAGGGCCTACCTGCATGGATGACACCTGCTTGGAGAAAATTACTGACAGTTCCCACTGGCTGTGCGGTGCTCTCTTGTTACTGGGACACACCAGGGCCTACCTGCGTGGATGACACCTGCTTGGAGACGACTACTGACAGTTCCCACTGGCTGTGCGGTGCTCTCTTGTTACTGGGACCCACCAGGGCCTACCTGCATGGATGACACCTGCTTGGAGAAAATTACTGACAGTTCCCACTGGCTGTGCGGTGCTCTCTTGTTACTGAGACACACCAGGGCCTACCTGCATGGATGACACCTGCTTGGAGAAAATTACTGACAGTTCCCACTGGCTGTGCGGTGCTCTCTTGTTACTGGTGCACACCAGGGCCTACCTGCATAGAGGACACCTGCTTGGAGACGACTACTGACAGTTCCCACTGGCTGTGCGGTGCTCTCTTGTTACTGGGACCCACCAGGGCCTACCTGCATGGAGGACACCTGCTTGGAGACGACTACTGACAGTTCCCACTGGCTGTGCGGTGCTCTCTTGTTACTGGGACCCACCAGGGCCTACCTGCATGGATGACACCTGCTTGGAGAAAATTACTGACAGTTCCCACTGGCTGTGCGGTGCTCTCTTGTTACTGGGACACACCAGGGCCTACCTGCGTGGATGACACCTGCTTGGAGACGACTACTGACAGTTCCCACTGGCTGTGCGGTGCTCTCTTGTTACTGGGACCCACCAGGGCCTACCTGCGTGGAGGACACCTGCTTGGAGACGACTACTGACAGTTCCCACTGGCTGTGCGGTGCTCTCTTGTTACTGGGACCCACCAGGGCCTACCTGCGTGGAGGAAACCTGCTTGGAGACGACTACTGACAGTTCCCACTGGCTGTGCGGTGCTCTCTTGTTACTGAGACACACACGAGGGCCTACCTGCATGGAGGACATCTGCTTGGAGACGACTACTGACAATTCCCACTGGCTGTGCGGTGCTCTCTTGTTACTGGGACCCACCAGGGCCTACCTGCGTGGATGACACCTGCTTGGAGACAATTACTGACAGTTCCCACTGGCTGTGCGGTGCTCTCTTGTTACTGGGACCCACCAGGGCCTACCTGCATGGATGACACCTGCTTGGAGACGACTACTGACAGTTCCCACTGGCTGTGCGGTGCTCTCTTGTTACTGGGACACACCAGGGCCTACCTGCGTGGATGACACCTGCTTGGAGACAATTACTGACAGTTCCCACTGGCTGTGCGGTGCTCTCTTGTTACTGGGACACACCAGGGCCTACCTGCGTGGATGACACCTGCTTGGAGACGACTACTGACAGTTCCCACTGGCTGTGCGGTGCTCTCTTGTTACTGGGACCCACCAGGGCCTACCTGCGTGGAGGACACCTGCTTGGAGACGACTACTGACAGTTCCCACTGACTGTGCGGTGCTCTCTTGTTACTGGGACCCACCAGGGCCTACCTGCGTGGAGGAAACCTGCTTGGAGACGACTACTGACAGTTCCCACTGGCTGTGCGGTGCTCTCTTGTTACTGACACACACACGAGGGCCTACCTGCATGGAGGACATCTGCTTGGAGACGACTACTGACAATTCCCACTGGCTGTGCGGTGCTCTCTTGTTACTGGGACCCACCAGGGCCTACCTGCGTGGATGACACCTGCTTGGAGACAATTACTGACAGTTCCCACTGGCTGTGCGGTGCTCTCTTGTTACTGGGACCCACCAGGGCCTACCTGCATGGATGACACCTGCTTGGAGACGACTACTGACAGTTCCCACTGGCTGTGCGGTGCTCTCTTGTTACTGGGACACACCAGGGCCTACCTGCGTGGATGACACCTGCTTGGAGAAAATTACTGACAGTTCCCACTGGCTGTGCGGTGCTCTCTTGTTACTGGGACCCACCAGGGCCTACCTGCGTGGATGACACCTGCTTGGAGACAATTACTGACAGTTCCCACTGGCTGTGCGGTGCTCTCTTGTTACTGGGACACACCAGGGCCTACCTGCGTGGATGACACCTACTTGGAGACGACTACTGACTGTTCCCACTGGCTGTGCGGTGCTCTCTTGTTACTGGGACACACCAGGGCCTACCTGCGTGGATGACACCTACTTGGAGACGACTACTGACAGTTCCCACTGGCTGTGCGGTGCTCTCTTGTTACTAAGACACACACCAGGGTCTACCAGCATGGAGGTCACCTGCTTGGAGACGACTACTGACAGTTCCCACTGGCTGTGCGGTGCTGTCTTGTTACTGGGACACACCAGGGTCTACCAGCAAGGAGGACACCTGCTTGGAGACGACTACTGACAGTTCCCACTGGCTGTGCGGTGCTGTCTTGTTACTGGGACACACCAGGGCCTACCTGCATGGAGGACACCTGCTTTAAGACGACTACTGACAGTTCCCACTGGCTGTGCGGTGCTCTCTTGTTACTGGGACCCACCAGGGCCTACCTGCGTGGAGGACACCTGCTTGGAGACGACTACTGACAGTTCCCACTGGCTGTGCTGTGCTGTCTTGTTACTGGGACACACCAGGGTCTACCAGCAAGGAGGACACCTGCTTGGAGACGACTACTGACAGTTCCCACTGGCTGTGCGGTGCTCTCTTGTTACTGGGACACACCAGGGCCTACCTGCGTGGATGACACCTGCTTGGAGACGACTACTGACAGTTCCCACTGGCTGTGCGGTGCTCTCTTGTTACTGGGACCCACCAGGGCCTACCTGCGTGGAGGACACCTGCTTGGAGACGACTACTGACAGTTCCCACTGGCTGTGCGGTGCTCTCTTGTTACTGGGACCCACCAGGGCCTACCTGCGTGGAGGAAACCTGCTTGGAGACGACTACTGACAGTTCCCACTGGCTGTGCGGTGCTCTCTTGTTACTGAGACACAAACGAGGGCCTACCTGCATGGAGGACATCTGCTTGGAGACGACTACTGACAGTTCCCACTGGCTGTGCGGTGCTCTCTTGTTACTGGGACCCACCAGGGCCTACCTGCGTGGATGACACCTGCTTGGAGACGACTACTGACAGTTCCCACTGGCTGTGCGGTGCTCTCTTGTTACTGGGACACACCAGGGCCTACCTGCGTGGATAACACCTGCTTGGAGACAATTACTGACAGTTCCCACTGGCTGTGCGGTGCTCTCTTGTTACTGGGACCCACCAGGGCCTACCTGCGTGGATGACACCTGCTTGGAGACAATTACTGACAGTTCCCACTGGCTGTGTGGTGCTCTCTTGTTACTGGGACACACCAGGGCCTACCTGCGTGGATGACACCTACTTGGAGACGACTACTGACTGTTCCCACTGGCTGTGCGGTGCTCTCTTGTTACTGGGACACACCAGGGCCTACCTGCGTGGATGACACCTACTTGGAGACGACTACTGACAGTTCCCACTGGCTGTGCGGTGCTCTCTTGTTACTAAGACACACACCAGGGTCTACCAGCATGGAGGTCACCTGCTTGGAGACGACTACTGACTGTTCCCACTGGCTGTGCGGTGCTGTCTTGTTACTGGGACACACCAGGGTCTACCAGCAAGGAGGACACCTGCTTGGAGACGACTACTGACAGTTCCCACTGGCTGTGCGGTGCTGTCTTGTTACTGGGACACACACGAGGGCCTACCTGCATGGAGGACATCTGCTTGGAGACGACTACTGACAGTTCCCACTGGCTGTGCGGTGCTCTCTTGTTACTGGGACCCACCAGGGCCTACCTGCGTGGAGGACACCTGCTTGGAGACGACTACTGACAGTTCCCACTGGCTGTGCGGTGCTCTCTTGTTACTGGGACACACCAGGGCCTACCTGCGTGGATGACACCTGCTTGGAGACAATTACTGACAGTTCCCACTGGCTGTGCGGTGCTCTCTTGTTACTGGGACCCACCAGGGCCTACCTGCGTGGATGACACCTGCTTGGAGACAATTACTGACAGTTCCCACTGGCTGTGCGGTGCTCTCTTGTTACTGGGACACACCAGGGCCTACCTGCGTGGATGACACCTACTTGGAGACGACTACTGACTGTTCCCACTGGCTGTGCGGTGCTCTCTTGTTACTGGGACACACCAGGGCCTACCTGCGTGGATGACACCTACTTGGAGACGACTACTGACAGTTCCCACTGGCTGTGCGGTGCTCTCTTGTTACTAAGACACACACCAGGGTCTACCAGCATGGAGGTCACCTGCTTGGAGACGACTACTGACAGTTCCCACTGGCTGTGCGGTGCTGTCTTGTTACTGGGACACACCAGGGTCTACCAGCAAGGAGGACACCTGCTTGGAGACGACTACTGACAGTTCCCACTGGCTGTGCGGTGCTGTCTTGTTACTGGGACACACCAGGGCCTACCTGCATGGAGGACACCTGCTTTAAGACGACTACTGACAGTTCCCACTGGCTGTGCGGTGCTCTCTTGTTACTGGGACCCACCAGGGCCTACCTGCGTGGAGGACACCTGCTTGGAGACGACTACTGACAGTTCCCACTGGCTGTGCTGTGCTGTCTTGTTACTGGGACACACCAGGGTCTACCAGCAAGGAGGACACCTGCTTGGAGACGACTACTGACAGTTCCCACTGGCTGTGCGGTGCTGTCTTGTTACTGGGGCACACCAGGGCCTACCTGCATGGAAGACACCTGCTTGGAGACGACTACTGACAGTTCCCACTGGCTGTGCGGTGCTCTCTTGTTACTGGGACACACCAGGGCCTACCTGCGTGGATGACACCTGCTTGGAGACGACTACTGACAGTTCCCACTGGCTGTGCTGTGCTGTCTTGTTACTGGGACACACCAGGGTCTACCAGCAAGGAGGACACCTGCTTGGAGACGACTACTGACAGTTCCCACTGGCTGTGCGGTGCTGTCTTGTTACTGGGGCACACCAGGGCCTACCTGCATGGATGACACCTACTTGGAGACGACTACTGACTGTTCCCACTGGCTGTGCGGTGCTCTCTTGTTACTGGGACACACCAGGGCCTACCTGCGTGGATGACACCTGCTTGGAGACGACTACTGACAGTTCCCACTGGCTGTGCTGTGCTGTCTTGTTACTGGGACACACCAGGGTCTACCAGCAAGGAGGACACCTGCTTGGAGACGACTACTGACAGTTCCCACTGGCTGTGCGGTGCTGTCTTGTTACTGGGGCACACCAGGGCCTACCTGCATGGATGACACCTACTTGGAGACGACTACTGACTGTTCCCACTGGCTGTGCGGTGCTCTCTTGTTACTGGGACACACCAGGGCCTACCTGCGTGGATGACACCTACTTGGAGACGACTACTGACAGTTCCCACTGGCTGTGCGGTGCTCTCTTGTTACTAAGACACACACCAGGGTCTACCAGCATGGAGGTCACCTGCTTGGAGACGACTACTGACAGTTCCCACTGGCTGTGCGGTGCTGTCTTGTTACTGGGACACACCAGGGTCTACCAGCAAGGAGGACACCTGCTTGGAGACGACTACTGACAGTTCCCACTGGCTGTGCGGTGCTGTCTTGTTACTGGGACACACCAGGGCCTACCTGCATGGAGGACACCTGCTTTAAGACGACTACTGACAGTTCCCACTGGCTGTGCGGTGCTCTCTTGTTACTGGGACCCACCAGGGCCTACCTGCGTGGAGGACACCTGCTTGGAGACGACTACTGACAGTTCCCACTGGCTGTGCTGTGCTGTCTTGTTACTGGGACACACCAGGGTCTACCAGCAAGGAGGACACCTGCTTGGAGACGACTACTGACAGTTCCCACTGGCTGTGCGGTGCTGTCTTGTTACTGGGGCACACCAGGGCCTACCTGCATGGAAGACACCTGCTTGGAGACGACTACTGACAGTTCCCACTGGCTGCGGTGCTCTCTTGTTACTGGGACCCACCAGGGCATACCTGCGTGGATGACACCTATTTGGAGACGACTACTGACAGTTCCCACTGGCTGTGCGGTGCTGTCTTGTTACTGGGACACACCAGGGCCTACCTGCATGGAGGACACCTGCTTGGAGACGACTACTGACAGTTCCCACTGGCTGTGCGGTGCTCTCTTGTTACTGGGACACACCAGGGCCTACCTGCATGGAGGTCACCTACTTGGAGACGACTACTGACAGTTCCCACTGACTGTGCGGTGCTGTCTTGTTACTGGGACACACCAGGGCCTACCTGCATGGAGGAGACCTGCTTGGAGACGACTACTGACAGTTCCCACTGGCTGTGCGGTGCTCTCTTGTTACTGGGACACACCAGGGCCTACCTGCATGGAGGACACCTGCTTGGAGACGACTACTGACAGTTCCCACTGGCTGTGCGGTGCTCTCTTGTTACTAAGACACACACCAGGGTCTACCAGCATGGAGGACACCTGCTTGTAGACGACTACTGACAGTTCCTACTGGCTGTGCGGTGCTGTCTTGTTACTGGGACACACCAGGGCCTACCTGCATGGAGGACACCTGCTTGTAGACGACTACTGACAGTTCCCACTGGCTGTGCGGTGCAGTCTTGTTACTGGGACACACCAGGACCTACCTGCATGGAAGACACCTGCTTGTAGGCGACTACTGACAGTTATAGACGACACCCTTCGTCCTGTTGCTTTTTGAAGGCACGTTGCAATGCGTTGCATTATTCCTGTGTGCACCGTAAATAATTTTTTTTGTAAATGCAACAGTAATGTTCATGTTAACTGAGAGATGTTTGTAAATTTGGATGTATACATCAAATCAACTGTATCACTTTAAATAATGTTCGCTGTATAATTAACTGGGTTCACATCTTACCCGGGCAATTATGCTTTGTGTTGTCGCCGTACCTCTAATAGTTAGTTATTAGTAAAACTTCCATGAATAGTTTTCCAGCACTAACTGCGCATATTAAGAAGGACAATTAAACAAAGTAAAGTTAATTTTGAATAGTCGATATCTTTTCAGAGTTGGTTTTGCTATGTTACGAAAAGCCAAGGTACCTACTCTTCTGAACCCGCAAAGACTCAAAGCTCTTTTACATGGTAAAACATTGTACCCCGAGAAACATTTCCCTTGCATTAAAAAACTAACAGCGACAACAACAAAAAATCTCTTGTTTTAGTCACAAAAACCATGCGCAATGCCACGTTTAATCCTTCTGGGAAGTCAGCAGAACAATGGAGTTTGTAAAAACTATGCCATGGACCAATGCCTTAATACAGAACACAAAGAAGGTTATAACCTTTTGACATCTGAGGGTTGGCGATTGGTTTTTTGATGGGTGGGCGGAGGGGAGTGTAGGGAAGTTGGTGACATGGTGTTACACGCGTCTTTACAGACAGTCTCTTTAGGGACCAAAGGTAAGGGACGGCTGAAACAACTCCGAAATGGTTCCACCAGGTGGGGGGTGGAGATGGGGGAATAGGGAAAGAAAATAACTATTCCGGAGCGGACGCTAATGGCAGGGCGCGCGCGTTTTTTTACGACGTCGTAGACCATTGTAGACGACCGAATAACCGCCTCCCTTCATCATCTCTTTGCCCCTTTCCACTGGGTTTATGGACCACGCTGTAGCGACCACGTGACAATGAAGGAAAGGGGGGAGCAAGATTGTAGAGCGTTGGAGAGAGAGAGAGAGAGAGAGACTCTACACAACACCAATATTTTATAAATACTCTATCATATTTAATAAACATACATTAATAAATAATAATAATAATAATATGGCTACAGGTTCCAAACTTATCTCGACTGGTTACACATTGCATAACACTTGTAGGTTTTTAAATTCAAACTTGGCACCATCCGGCGACAATACCTTGAATTAAAGATGGCCGACAGTGGTGCCATCCGGTAGCGACTTTATGAATTAAAGATGGCGATGGTGGCGCGCTCCGGCGGTAACTTTAAGAATTAAAGATGGCGACGGTGGCACACTCTGGTAGCAACACTAGGAACTAAAGATGGCGATGGTGGCGTCATCTGGTATCGATTGTATGAACTAAAATATGGCGACGGTGGTGCCATCTACCAGCCAACTTGAGAACCAAGATGGCGGCGCCTCTGGCAACTAACTTTTGAATTTGGCGCGCGATACTAGCGACATCTACCAGCCAACATGAGAACCAAGATGGCGACGCCTCTGGCAACTAATTTTTGAATTTGGCGCGCGATACTAGCGACATCTACCAGCCAACTTGAGAACCAAGATGGCGGCGTCTCTGGCAACTAATTTTTGAATTTGGCGCGCGATACTAGCGACATCTACCAGCCAACTTGAGAACCAAGATGGCGGCATGCGACACCTGCCTGCCGACTCCCTAACTAATATTTGAATTTGGCGCCATCTGGTAGTCTGTGCTGGAATTAAAGATGGCGATGGTATAATAATAATTTGAATTTCATGCATTTGGGAAGGCAAAGACACCCTCCCCCCTTTTATCATAAAACTTGACGTCAGTACATGGCATATATAGATTATTTATTCCACCATATCCCAATTGGTCTCGTGGTCTAGTGGTCAAGGTGTCCGCCTCGTAACCACGACATCCTGGACGTTTTCACATCCCATGGATCGAATCCCAGCCTCGGCACTGAAATTATTTTAGTTAAAGAAAAAAAAATAAAATAATCCCTGCTGCTATCTGGTGGCGACCAACAGAACTATATGACGTCGCAAGATGGCTGCCTCCAGCAGACGGAAACAAGATGGCGGCATGCAGCAGACGAAACAAGATGGCGGCCACCAGCAGACGAAAACAAGATGGCGGCCACCAGCAGACGAAACAAGATGGCGGCTGATGATTACATCGAATTTCAAAAGTTCGAAAAAAAAAAATTCGAATCCAAGATGGCGGCCGTGACGAAAAGTGCAACGGTGACGTCACGATTCGAAGTTGGTGGAAATTTCTAGAAATATAAAATGGCGGATGGATTAGCATGGATTAACATATGGATTAGCATGGATTAACATATGGATTAGCATGGATTAACATATGGATTAGCATAGATTGGCATACTAATTGACATAGATTGGCATAGATTAGCATAGATTGGCATAGATTGGCATAGATTAGCATAGATTAGCAAGGTCAAAGGTCAAGGTCAAAGGTCATGATGACGTCATCCAAGATGGCCGCCGATGACGTCATCCAAGATGGCCGCCGATGACGTCATCCAAGATGGCGGGCTCCTGGCTCCTGCGCCTGTGCTTGAACCCCCTATTTCCAACTACTGTTATAATATACTAATATACTATGGAAACTGGGACATACTTTTATGGACACTCTGTACTTTGTTGAACCGCTTTCTTTTTATCTTTATAGTATGGAAATTCATCGGCGCACATAGGTCAATATCTTCCATATTTCAGAGATAAATTACAAAGCTATCTTAAGAAATAAGTTTTTTATGTCACAGTTTTTGCAGGAACATTTCAAACGTAATTATTAGAGACCTGCAAAATTCGCGGATTCATTCGGTGATAGGCTAGAATTCAAACACATATACCTCTTGGATAATTGTGCTATTGACTTACTGTTCATCTGGACGAATCTCAACCAGTTATAAACCCTCAACGAAAGAAGGATCGAATCACAGACAAACCAGCTGAGACGACTTCAAGTTGGCAGCCAATGAACTTGCGTTATTTGCCCGAGTGTGCAGGGGTATGTGCAGTCTATCCTGAAGGCCATCGAAACCGCGAATTTTGCTGGTCTCTAGTAATTGTAACTGGGATCTGTGAGTATTTTGTTTATTTTACAGTCGAATATTGCATTTTTTTCATATAGGCTTATAACAAAACAACGCCAACGGAATTTAATCGTAAGAGAAAGGCGAAAAAATTGTAATGAAAAACTATGTTAGACTTATTTAAGTAATTCATGAAAACAAATGTTTAGAGTCCCGGAAATTTCGCGGATTCCTCTGGACTCAGGATAGAATTCAAAGTTATAGGTGTGCTCGACCCATGTTTACTTTCCCATTGGTTGATTTCTTAGCGAGAACATTTTTATCCTTGTTATTTGGCACTACCTGATTCGCTTACTTCTCTATTAGTTGGACATCGTTGGCTCACGGTCGTAGAAGGGCGTGTCCAGATAACTGCGGTCCAATCATGAACATAGTGCGACAGTGTGGAGGTTTGCATTCTAGCTTGCGACTAAATGAATGCGCGAAAATTCCGTGGCTTTACAAATGTTTATTGCTTCTAGTTAGAGAAAATGTTTATGTAAGACAAAATAACTTACAAATTTAGCTTTTATATGGAACGAAAAAATAAGAAGTAATTGTTATTCTTAAAAAAAATTTGGTAGTAAATAAATATTAATTTCAACACTTCTAGTTCATAAATAGAGACCGGAAAAATTCGCGGGTTCAATGACCTTCAGGATAGACTCCAATATAATTTACACACTCGGGAAAATGCCAACTGTTCATTGGCTGCTGACTTGTGAGTCGTCTCGACTGGATGGCCTGTGATTCGACTCTTCTATGAGTGAGGGTCTCTAATTGGCCCTCAGTCCTCCAGATTAACAGTGAACCAATGACAGAAGCAGCACTAAGGTATAATTATTTGAATTTTTGCATAACACGAAATGAAACCGCGAATTTTTCAGGTCTCTATTCATAAACAATTAACTATATTTTGCTGAAAAACCTTTAATGCGTGGTTTCAGCCATCATTAGGAGATTAGAGTAACAGTTTCTGGAACGGGGAAGTTTTGGGTGTATTTTTTTACACTACTTGAATATCATCAAAACAACTTTTGCTTCCGTGGATGCCTCTATTGAAAATGGTCAAAATAAAAAAAAACGTAATAAATTTTCTATTTTCATTAATTACAACCTCAATATGTCATCTTATGAACTGTTTCTACGGTCTTCGTTATTATTCAACCTAAGATGAATACCTCAGTTAAAGTTCCTAAGGCTATCATAAACTATAAAATTCGCATACATCATGCAAGTAAAACGATACATAAAACAAAGAAAAAATAACTCACCAGTTGGCCTTGGTTGAATTGTAATAGTTGTTCTTTCCCTGAACACTGGAACGTTGAATTCTGGAACTGCAGAAACAAAAATAACTTTTTTTTTGTATTTTTAAATAAAAGCAAATACTGTCTGAGCACATAAAAAATATCCATATTTTTTGGGGACAGCACTTTTTTTTTTTAAACGTTTGTTGAGTTTAATTTATTCTAATACTTACATTTGTATTTGTAATCTAATAATACCTTTAGAATTAATATTTAGAATAATTTTTTATGTAAAATATTCCATTAATACTGCTGAATAAAATGTCATACTTTCATCAAGGAAAAGTGTCTTAAAATGATAGCAGAAAAAAGGTGGTTGTCTGTAAAGTCGGTTCACGGACGATAATTTTACGTGATAACTAGAGACCTGCAAAATTCGCGGATTCATTTCGTGATATGCTACAATTAAAATAATTATACCTTAGCGCTGCTTCTACCACTGGTTCACTGTTAATCTGGATTAATGAGGGCCAATTAGAGACACTCGCTCAAAGAAGTGTCGAATCACAGACACTCAGTCGAGACGACTCACAAGTCAGCAGCCAATGAACAGGTGGCATTTGCCCGAGTGTGTAGAGTGTAGTAGAGTCTATCCTGGAGGTCATTGAACCCGCGAATTTTGCAGGTCTCTAGTGATAACGTCATAAGAAAACATTGATGAAAAATAAACTGAAATCAAATTAATGTCAATAAATTGTTAATTTGAAATGACGAAATTGGACAAATAAATCAAATTTTTTAAATTGCTGCTTTTAAAAAGCCCGCCTTAACCTGTTTGATATTATAGATAGGGGCAGGAAATTTTCGCGAAAAAATCTGAATGCCTACTAGACTGCAACATGGTATACCCACACCAGCGGTTTCTTCCTTGTGATTGGCGGCCGTCTGCAAGAGAAGTCGTTGCCTTGTTTGCACGAGCCACTAAGGACGAGTTTGCTTCCACACTGAATTATTGTGATTGGTTGTTGTAACAATCGACATGCACCTCAAAGTAACTCACCCAATCACGAAACACAGACGATGCTACAGTGTTTTAACTTCCAGCTACTCTCGGGATCTTTTCACGAAATTTTCATGGCCCTAATTGTAGAAGATTTTCTCGCACGGTGGTTAGCCGGTTCTTGCACGCTCGGTTCAGGCGGAACGTGACAATGAGTCATGCATTTTCGTGCGTGCAGCCGGCGTTCATCGATTTATAAAATGTTATCACGTCAAAAACTTCCGTTACTATCTACATTGAACAAAGTTTCTAATAGAGTTTAAACACTGTGATATAATACCAAGGTTTGCAAGTATAAATCTACAGCTTCATATGAATTCAAACGACAAACTTTGGCTGCAGGTTCATCATGACAAAATAAGTCGAAAACATATATATGTCTTATGTCTTATGGTCTAAAGTGCCCCTAGGCTGGTACCTATACCTAGGGCAATTAAAATTTCGCAAAAAGATCCCGAGAGTAGCTGGAAGTTAAAACACTGTAGCATCGTCTGTGTTTCGTGATTGGGTGAGTTACTTTGAGGTGCATGTCGATTGTTACAACAACCAATCACACTAATTCAGTGTGGAAGCAAACTCGTCCTTAGTGGCTCGTGCAAACAAGGCAACGACTTCTCTCGCAGACGGCCGCCAATCACAAGGAAGAAACCGCTGGTGTTGGTGTGGGTATACGTTGTTGCAGTCTAGTAGGCGTTCAGGTTTTTTAGCGAAAATTTCCTGCCCCTACCTATACCCTATACGTATTTTCTGTGGGAGCTGAAAAACATTTTTGTTGTAAATAAAAAATGGGCGCGCGTTAGAAGTTATACTTACTTGACGTAATAAACACTAAATTTAATTTTGTATGCAAATGATTCCTATAAATAAAATAATAAAAGGACTGGAGTGCTATTATAAATATTGTTGGTAAAGAATAAATTAATAAAAAAAATAAATGCTCAGTATTCAATATTAATACAAACACGTGTTTAAATAATTATTTAATTTAGTAAAATAAGCTAGACAAATTTTAATTAGTAATAAAAATCAATAAATATTCTGTATGTTTATTTTCATTTATATATTTTGATTATTAATTAAAAATTAATAATTTATAATTAGGGGCAGGAATTTTTCGCGAAAAGATCTGAACGTCTACTAGACTTCAACAAGGTATACCCGCACCAGCGGTTTCTTCCTTGTGATTGGCGGCCGTCTGCGAGAGAAGTCGTTGCCTTGTTTGCACGAGCCACTAAGGACGAGTTTGCTTCCTCACTGAATCACTGTGATTGATGTTTTAACAATCGATATGTACCTGGGAGAAACTCACCTAATCACGAAACACAGACGATGCTACATTGTTTTAACTATAATCTAGTCCCGAAATCTTTTCGCGAAATCTGCATGCCCCTATTGGTGATCTATAGCATTCAAAAACTGCAAAACGTATGTTTACGTTACGCTTTTTATTTGAAGAAACACGATCATGTAAGTCAGAAACTAAATTAAAAAAAAAATTTTCAATATGGATCACAGACGGCAATAATTTCACTCTGTAACCCAACTCAAAAATCTACATTTTAGAACGTCACCAAACTTCTTGTATTCTAAGCTTTCTGAACAGTTGGTAAAACATGACTGCAACACCAGACACAGGAAACATATTCAGATACCTTCGTTTAAAGACCACTCAGTTACTTGGCAAGCCGTCTGTGGGATGAAATACCAGAATCCCTTCGGCAGAGCACGTCCATTGCTGTTCTCAAAACAAGTTATCGCTAGAGACCCGTGAAATTCGCGGGTTCAATGACCTCCAGGATAGACTCCAATATCCTCTACACACTCGGGCAAATGCCAACTGTTCATTGGCTGCTGACTTGTGAGTCGTCTCGACTGGGTGGCCTGTGATTCGACACTTCTATGAGCGAGTGTCTCTAATTGGCCCTCAGTCCTCCAGATTAACAGTGAACCAATGACAGAAGCAGCACTAAGGTATAATTATTTGAATTTTAGCATAACACGAAATGAATCCGCGAATTTTCCGGGTCTCTAGTTATCGCGCACTTCTTCACAAGACACAGACAGCTGGAACCCTGCCTCGCTAGCACAGACAGCGCACAGCAAGCGTGACCCTACCCACAGACAAGTCATCACTAGAAACCTGCAAAATTCGCGGATTCATTCGGTGATAGGCTAGAATTCACACATCTCTTCAAACTATTTGTAGGGGCAGGCATTTTTCGCGAAAAGATCTGAACACTTATTAGACTGCAACAAGGTACAACCGCACCTGTGGTTTCTTCCTTGTGATTGGCGGCCGTCTGTGAGAGAAGTCGTTGCCTTGTTTGACCGAGCCACTCAGGGCGCGTTTACTTCCGCACTGAATCACAGTGATTGGTGTTGTTACAACTGATAGAGAGAAACTCACCCAAACACGAAACGCAGACGATGCTACATTGTTTTGACTTTCAGCTTGTCTCGGAATAGTTTCGCGAAATCTGCATGCCCCTACTAATATCTAGAGACCCGAAATATTCGCGGGTTCATTTCGTGTTATGCTAAAATTCAAATAATTATACCTTAGTGCTGCTTCTGTCATTGGTTCACTGTTAATCTGGAGGACTGAGGGCCAATTAGAGACCCTCACTCATAGAAGAGTCGAATCACAGGCCACCCAGTCGAGACGACTCACAAGTCAGCAGCCAATGAACAGTTGGCATTTGCCCGAGTGTGTAGAGGATATTGTAGTCTATCCTGGAGGTCATTGAACCCGCGAATTTTCCGGGTCTCTACCAATATCTCTTTAACCTACTTGTTCCTATAGTAAAAATAACGAAGCTTTTTTGTTGTGCGCGTGGCAAACCTGCGGGTTGGACGCTGTTGGCGTCCCTGGCGCTGCTTCGAGGTTCCTCATTGGTGCGATCCTCGCTGCCTCCCGCTGGGCCGGCGTTCACGACATCGGAAGCCATCTTGGGAACGCGAACTTCACCCGCGGGCTCGGAACGTCACCGATCCGCGAGCGTTGTGAACAGCGAAGAATTCCACACCAAACTGGACCCGGGAGAACTGGCCATCCACCTGATACGAAAGATAACCTGTAATCTGTCTTTGGTGGCGAGAGAGTAGGCAACAGTATGTTATCTAATCTCTGTTGTTCAAAGATTACAAAATTATGGGAGCTACATCCTATGTTAAATGATTTACAAATAGTTCCAGACGTTGCGATATGCACGTTAATGGCTTTTTTATGTCCACCAATAAAGGATACATAGAGACCTGCAAAATTCGCGGTTTCGATGGCCTTCAGGATAAACTGCACACACCCCTGTACACTCGGGCAAATAACGCAAGTTCATTGGCTGCCGACTTGTAAGTCGTCTCATTTGGTTGGTCTATGATTCGATCCTTCTTTGGTTGAGGGTTTATAACTGGTTGAGATTCGTCCAGATGAACAGTAAGCCAATAGCAAAATTATCTAAGAGGTATATGTGTTTGAATTCTAGCCTATCACCGAATGAAACCGCGAATTTTGCAGGTCTCTAGATATAGGTATTGTGTATTTTGAAATCGCGTTGTTTTTGCTGAAGCTCTGCGCACCGTGTGTGTGCCCGGGTAGGCGGGGGCCTTAAGGAGAGCCAAGGCTCTGATGTCGCGGCGCGCTGTCCCCAAGATGATTTTATTTTTTTTTCCTAACCTAACTAAAAACTAAGAGTGTTTGGGAGGGGTCCGGATTAGGGAGGGACCTAAGTGCGTCTCAGGCCGAAGCCTATCACGCCTTAGTCATGCTGGGATTAGCCATGCAGGGAGAGGTTCACATGCATCATGTGCTAGGTGGGGATTGGCAGCCATGGCAGCGATTGTTGCCATGACTAACTCCCCTCACTCTTATCTCTAGTCTAAACTACTAGTTAAGTTGGGCCCAGGTAAAACCTGCATAGACTCAGGGGAAACCCTGGGCACTTTCATGCGGGATGCAAGTTGGCATGCACTAAATGTAGGAGAGCACAGGAGGATGGTCTGGATGAAGAGTTGGTCAGAGTAGAAATAGTCTAGCATGCGGGGGTTGGGCGCTTGGAGTCCCCAAGAAGCGCGGAGGGTCGGACCGGATGTCGGGAGCCCACGCCGCCGGAGAGCGGCTTGATTGAAGTCTCGTGGGCGGGAAAACAAGCCGCGGGGGTTCGTCAAAGCCACAGTCCTCTCCTCCTTCGTGGTCCTCGAGTAAATTAAGACGGAGGAAGCGTGACGTCACGAATGGTAGCGTTAGCGCTCACTCGTGGGCTCTGGACAGATTGGGCAGAATTTCGTGATATGTGCTCAGCCACAGAATCATGAAGAGTACAGCCGAGTCGCTTTTAACCGAGGCAATGTGACCGTTTCAACCTTGGATAAGCATAACCACCGATAACACTGAAAGAATAAGAAAATAGTTTTATAGTTTTAAATTGGCCCAGCAGTATAATTAGTATTTCCAGCTTCTTTTTTTTGTGTAAATTGTTGCAAGCCACTCCGTGATTCGCCCAACCAGTATATGAAATTTTTCAGACCAATTCTTTGTAAGTTTCGACAACGGTTAATTAATTTTCAATTCCTCAAACAAAAGTTTCAAGAGTCTTTGTCGGTAATGGTGCTTCAGGATTGCTCGTATAATACGGAACCGTTTAAGCGAGACACTACTATAACTATGTTGATGACCACAATAAATATTAACGCACAGTAATGCTACGTGAGTATACAGGCTGAGTTAGTATCTATTTGACCGACAAACATCTACTGCAGGTTCATAATGAAAATAATAAGTAGAAAACATATACACGACTTAAGGTGCGCGCCCACTGGTGCGAAGCGAGGTGATGAGAAGAGGCGCGATTTATTCCGCAGGGATTAGTTCCACGTTGTCAAAGGCGAGGCGAAGCGAAGCGAGGAGAGAAGAGGCGCGCACCTCGCGAATGGTTGACGCCCACTGGTGCGAAGCGAGGCGATGAGAGAAGAGGTGCGCGCCTCGCGAATGGTTGAAGCCCGCTGGTGCGAAGCGAAGCGAGGAGAAGAGAAGAGGCGCGCGCCTCGCGAATGGTTGACGCCCACTGGTGCGAAGCGAGGCGATGAGAGAAGAGGTGCGCGCCTCGCGAATGGTTGAAGCCCGCTGGTGCGAAGCGAAGCGAGGAGAAGAGAAGAGGCGCGCGCCTCGCGAATGGTTGACGCCCACTGGTGCGAAGCGAGGCGATGAGAGAAGAGGTGCGCGCCTCGCGAATGGTTGAAGCCCGCTGGTGCGAAGCGAAGCGAGGAGAAGAGAAGAGGCGCGCGCCTCGCGAATGGTTGACGGCCACTGGTGCGAAGCGAGGCGATGAGAGAAGAGGTGCGCGCCTCGCGAAAGGTTGAAGCCCGCTGGTGCGAAGCGAAGCGAGGAGAAGAGAAGAGGCGCGCGCCTCGCGAATGGTTGACGCCCACTGGTGCGAAGCGAGGCGATGAGAGAAGAGGTGCGCGCCTCGCGAAAGGTTGAAGCCCGCTGGTGCGAAGCGAAGCGAGGAGAAGAGAAGAGGCGCGCGCCTCGCGAATGGTTGACGCCCACTGGTGCGAAGCGAGGCGATGAGAGAAGAGGTGCGCGCCTCGCGAATGGTTGAAGCCCGCTGGTGCGAAGTGAAGCGAGGAGAAGAGGCATGATTTATTCCGCAGGGATTAGTTCCATGTTGTCAAAATCCAACATATCTTTAGGACCTGTCTCACTGTCAACTTTTATATTCCAACATTCCAACACCTTCCACTATATTGTGTCAAATAAATTTGGAGGGATACGGACGTCACCGAAAGTGACACAAGCACAGCAATGTAATTTGACAACACGGACGCCTTGAGTTTCCATCAAATTTTTGTCATATAGGACTGGTTCTAAAATATTTTGGATTTTTGATACAATCGGCCAGTCAAAAATCGTGCCTAGCGAAAACGAAAATGACATCCGTTTCTGTCACAGCGATTCTTTAAAGAGGTTATAAAAGTATAATTATAATAAAACTTAAATAATGTTAATATGAATGTTAATTTATGTGTAGAAATGAAATCATGTTTCTATAACTTTAAAACATCACTGATCATTTATTTCATTACGGAACGAATGTTATTTTGATTTAAATTTACACATGTTTAAAAATGCACGCATATAATAACAATTCCAAAAATTCCATCAAAAACTTGATGCAATTTCAAAATAGAGATTAAAATTATAAAGTTTGGGGTAGCTCAGACCAAAAAAAAAACTTTTATAGTGTGGCATGATTTAAAACACATTTGATGTTACCTGTCCAAATATATGTGATGGAGAATGTTGGAAGCCATTTTCTGTCCAATACTACCCCTCCAACTCTGTAGTCAGATACGTTGGAAACAAATATTGCGTGACAGCGTGACAGGGCGTTTATAAGGGGGTGCTGTCATAACTTAGAAACACACAACTTAGAAACACACAACTTAGAATTTTATAAGTTATGACAGTTCTAAGTTATGACTTTCTACGTTACGACGTTTCTAAGTTGTGTGGTTCTGCGTTGTGTTTCTAAGTTACGTGTTTCTAAGTTATGACAGTTCTAAGTTGTGTGTTTCTAAGTCGTGATTGTTCTAAGTTGTGACTTTCTACGTTATGACGTTTCTAAGTTGTGTGGTTCTGCGTTGCATGTTTCTAAGTTATGACAGTTCTAAGTTGTGTGGTTCTGCGTTGTGCGTTTCTAAGTTGTGTGTTTCTAAGTTATGATCTTTCTAAGTTGTGTGTTTATAAGTTACGTGGATTTTCCCAAGTTTTCTACGTTATGACAGTTCTAAGTAGTTTTTCTAAGTTATGTGTGGTTCCCGTTTAGAAGAACCGGCTCACTGAGCGTCCACCCCCGGTCGGCCGGGGGAAGCAGGAGGGGGAGGGAGTGGATGGAGGGGTGGATGAGGTAGGAGGGAGGGAGGGGGGGACCGGCCGCCACGCGCCGGGTCCCGGCCACTGCAGCGCCGCGCGCGGGAGATGGCGACCCTGCAGCTGCAGCTGCTGCTGCTGCTGGCGGCGCGCGCCACCTGCTTCAACGTGGACTCGCGCCGGCCGCTGGTGTGGCCCGCGCGCCGCCCCGCCGGCCTCTACGGCTACTCGGTGGCGCTCGTGCACCGCGCCGGCGAGCACAGGTATGTACGAGCACGGGGTGCTGCCATAACCTAGAAACACACAAGATAGCATTTTTTAAGTCGTGACAGTTATAAGTTATGATTAGGGACACCTTTATTTCGCGATTTCATTTCATGTCAAGTTATTTCACAAAACACTGTAGCTTTTTCTAAGAGTCATGGCTAGGGGCAGGCAATTTTTCGCGAGAAAATCTGACCGCCTATTAGACTGCAACAAGGTATACCCGCACCAGCGGTTTCTTCCTTGTGATTGGCGGCCGTCTGCGAGAGACGTCGTTGCCTTGTTTGACCCAGCCACTCAGAACGCGTTTGCTTCCGCACTGAACTATACTGTGATTGATGTTGTATAAATCGACATGTACCTGAAAGAACTTATTCCAACCACGAAGCTCAGACGATGCTACAGTGTTTTAACTTTCATCTCGTCTCGGAATCTTTTCGCGAAATGTGCATGGCACTAGTCATGGCAAATTGTGAGGGTGCAGCAGTACGGTGACCACATTCTCATTGGCCCCGTCAAGAGCGGGACGACACCTCTCACCGACCTCAGCCAATAACCACAGGAGAAAAGCTACAGTATTTTGTGAAATACCTTGACACGAAATGTATTCGCGAAATACAGGTGTCCCTAGTTATGATGTTTCTACGTTGTGTGTGTGTTTCTAAGTTATGACATTTCTATGTTGCTTGTTTCGGAGTTGTGTGTCTCTAAGTTATGACATTTCTAAGTTTTTCCTTTTCTAAGTTATGATGTTTCTAACTTATGGCATTTCTAAGTTATGTTGTTTTTTTCGAGAATTCTAACTGAAGACTGTTCTAAGTTGTGACTTTCTAAGTTATGTGGGGATCCCTTCACTATCACTTCTGCTGATTCCACAATGCACGGAAACGTAACAAGTGGAAACTAAGGAGTTTGCATTTCAAGTGCAACTTTAATTTTTGAAAAATATATACTTCGCTTCGAAATCTAATGACAGGTAGAATTTGCATATATAAATAACATAAACCACAAAGTAAAAATAGAACACTAGACATTCGTGCACTTAAAACCTTTTTTAACGTATTTTGAACGTAAATAAACATGGCAGCAAAATACTCGGCTTCTAATGGTTGCACGGAGCAACGTAAACGGAAGAGTTCAGCCTTGCTGAGGTAATCCGTACGGGCCTGTCTCCGTTTGCATGCTATTGTAGAAACTCTGTTCCGTAAGATCCGTATCCGTTTACGTAATCCGTCTCTGTTTCCATGTCATTGTATAACGGTCATTGTATAACCCACAGTTATTTCACCTGATATCACTTGGCCTGCAATTGTGTGGCCTTAAGTCACTTGGGCTAAAATACTTGAACTTGTCTCGGTCTAAAATTATTCAGTCTTAAACCTACCGTACTTATAGAGGCCGGCAAATTTCACGTTATTATTTGCGAGAGGCTGGATTATAAATAACATATTACTAAGAGCATGCATTTTTCGCGAAAAAATTCGAGACAAGCTGTGTGTGAAAATATTGCAGCATCAACTGTGTTTCGTGATTGGATGGGTGTCTCAGGCACATGTCTACTGTCAGGACAATAATCGCAGCTATATAATTTTCTAACGGTTTGTGTTTTTTTTTGTCCTTCGGGGCGTGTCCAAAAATACGTAGGGTCCAATGAGAATTCAAATGAAGTGTAATACGTAGGGGCATGCATTTTTCGCGAAACAATCTGAGCGCTCGTTAACCTGCAATAAAGTAATTGTAAATGGCAGCCGTCTGTAAAAGAAGCCATTGCCACCTTTGATCAGACCAATCAGGACGATTTTGCATCCGCACAAAAGGCTGCATTTTGAATCGACTATATTGCAGGAGATGTGTCGGTTCCTGGGGATAAAGAAAACCAGGACTACAGGCTTACAACTTGTCTGATGGTATAATGGAAATGTTCAACAAGAACCTAGAGGAACACCTTGCCAAGGTTGTGGCTGACCCCCAACAAGATTGGGATCAACACATCCAATTATTCCTGATAGCATATATGGTGGTCATTCATGACTCAACAGGACAGACTCCTGCGAGTATTGTCTTTGAACAGGAGTTAAGGCTACCCTGTGACATCAAGTAGCACCACCGACTATACCTATCATCTGGAGGAGCGTATGACACTTATACACGATTAGGCTAGTAAAAACCTTCGATTAGCGACGAACCGGATGAAGACAAGGAACGACCTGGCTAATTTGACCAGATGTCAGGAAGGTGATTTGGTGTGGCTATACAACCCACAAATAAATTCAGGCAAACGATTTAAATTTCAAGCGGTATGTTAGGGCCCATTGAAGTTTTGAAAAGACTAAATTATGTATTAAATCTCCTCCAGAGGGGAAAGAGAGGACGATTGGAAGTGGTGCATTTGGACCGAGTGAGGTAATATGCCTGTTCGGGACGAACATGCTTAAGGAGGAGGGTAGTGTTACGATACTCTAGCGAGAAGCTTGCCAGAAAACTCGTGTGCTTTCCCGCGGGTGGAGCGTTGTCCATTAGAGCTACAAGCCTAATCCGATTAGCAACGGCACGTTGCTTCCCCCTTCACCATTTCCACTTTCCTCGCTGCTTTCTCATTCAGATCGGAGACCTCTCTGCGGCTCTGGCGTGTTCCACACGTTCTCAAAGCCCCGCCTGCGTGAAGTGGCGTAACTAGGACGCCATTGTTCTGGGAGCTTCGGCTGTCAAGTCGACCCAGATGACGCGACATTTCTAAGGGGCGTGAGACCATTCCAGAAGGGGCTGAGGGGTTTAAAAATGGCGGGGCAGTGAAGTGACGAGGGCGAATGACCAATTAGTGAGCGAGGGTGGATGACAAGCGATAGAGATTTGTGCGCGAAGACTGGTGTGTCAAGACTGAAACATCCGGGACTGTACTGTGTGTGCGGAGGATAAGTGAGTAGTGCGAGGCAGTGTGTTGAAACAGCGGGAAGCGGTACGAGACGAGCAATCGTGAGAGCTACTGTCGAGCCGAGCTGCTGTGGGGAGAGCAAATTGTGGACCATATTAATGAGCGATTATGCGTGGATAGAAAATAGAATTGTTATAACTTAATAGTGTAAATAGTAGGTAATAAATAAGACTGTAGTTAATTAACTGGGCTATCCTTCTCGAACCTGTTTGCCCACTCGTAACAATATGTTCAATGGGCACGACTTCTCTGCCATGCAATGACCGCCCTATGCTTTGTTGTGTATCAGTAGCGGTAAAATCTTGTGCGTACGACCTACTGTTACTACTATAGTTATATTTTTCGATTGAGAACCCAGCCAAATGCGTGGCCTCACCATTGCCCACCCAGATTTCTCGGTGGTGGCCGATACTGGCCATAAGGATTTGGACTGGCACTCATAACATATATTTTTAAAAAATGTTACGTATTTTATTAAATTTAATTTTCCATCTAGAACATACATAACGATTATCAAGTGTTTTCGTTGAAAAAAAAATGGTTCCTGGGACTGATATAATAAATACTTTTAAACTGGCAATACCAAGAAATGGAAATGACTAATAGCTAGGGACCGGAAAAATTCGCGGGTTCAATGACCTGCGGGATGAACTCCATAGTTCTACCTACACTCGGTCAAATGTCACCCACTCATTGGCTGCTGTCTTGTGAGACGTCTCAACGTAGCAGCCTGTGATTCGATAAAGCTTTGGTCGGGCGTTTCTCATTGGCCCAGTCTCACCCAGGTGAGTTGTGAGCCAATAGCAGAGGCAGCAATGAGTTATACTATTAGTATTTTAGCCTATCGCGAAATGAAATCACGAATTTTTCCGGTCTCTACTAATAGCATTGTGTCATTAAATAGATTTGTACATTTAAATGCGGACAACTTAAAAAAAATCATTTGGAAAAAAACTCAATTATTGAAATAAATATACATTTATTTACAATACTAAATACTTTATTTTCAACTATAAATATGACAAGGAACTGAATATCGTACTAAAATAAATATACATTTATTAACAATACTCAACACTTTATTTTCAACTATAAATATGACAAGGAAATGAATATCGCGTAATTTTTTCTCTCTAATTTTTTTAAATGTGATCTTTGAATTACATTTAAGTGTTCAAGTCTCGTCAAAAAGAACTTGCTCTTCGATAGTTCTCCGATGAACGGAATGTTGCTGTGTGTCTCAGGTTGCTGGTGGGCGAGCCCAGAGGCAACTCGACCTACAGCTGCAGATGGAAGGAGCCCGGGGCGGTGCACCAGTGCCGGATCAGGGACTTCGCGTGCGAAGAGCTGTTTCTCCGATGAACGGAATGTTCCTGTGTGTCTCAGGTTGCTGGTGGGCGAGCCCAGAGGCAACTCGACCTACAGCTGCAGATGGAAGGAGCCCGGGGCGGTGCACCAGTGCCGGATCAGGGACTTCGCGTGCGAAGAGCTGTTTCTCCGATGAACGGAATGTTCCTGTGTGTCTCAGGTTGCTGGTGGGCGAGCCCAGAGGCAACTCGACCTACAGCTGCAGATAGAAGGAGCCCGGGGCGGTGCACCAGTCCTGGATCAGGGACTTGGCGTGCGAAGAGCTGTTTCTCCGATGAACGGAATGTTCCTGTGTGTCTCAGGTTGCTGGTGGGCGAGCCCAGAGGCAACTCGACCTACAGCTGCAGATGGAAGGAGCCCGGGGCGGTGCACCAGTGCCGGATCAGGGACTTCGCGTGCGAAGAGCTGTTTCTCCGATGAACGGAATGTTCCTGTGTGTCTCAGGTTGCTGGTGGGCGAGCCCAGAGGCAACTCGACCTACAGCCGCAGATGGAAGGAGCCCGGGGCGGTGCACCAGTGTCGGATCAGGGACTTCGCGTGCGAAGAGCTGTTTCTCCGATGAACGGAAAGTCCCTGTGTGTATCAGGTTGCTGGTGGGCGAGCCCAGAGGCAACTCGACCTACAGCTGCAGATAGAAGGAGCCCGGGGCGGTGCACCAGTCCCGGATCAGGGACTTGGCGTGCGAAGAGCTGTTTCTCCGATGAACGGAAAGTCCCTGTGTGTCTCAGGTTGCTGGTGGGCGAGCCCAGAGGCAACTCGACCTACAGTCGCAGATGGAAGGAGCCCGGGGCGGTGCACCAGTGCCGGATCAGGGACTTCGCATGCGAAGAACTGTTTCTCGAAGTCTTGGGTGAATACGTCGCAGCGAAACAACCTATCTCTACAATGCAAACATTAGTTTATTATTTTACAGTAAAAAAAATTACTGCTTGTTTTAGTAAAGTCAATAACTCTTACATTACCGACTATGTGCATGGAATTTTTTTTCAAATAATGATTATTGCTAAAACCGTGGTTATTTCGTGGATTCATTGGATCACAAAATAGACCTGAAAAACATATAAGTACATTTGTTTCACGCTGTTTTTTGGACTATTTTGTAGGGGCAGCCATTTTTCGCGAAAAGATCTGAACACTTATTAGACTGCGACACGGTATACCCGCACTTGTAGTTTCTTCCTTGTGATTGGCGGCCGTCTGCGAGAGAAGTCGTTGCCTTATATACCGAGCGACTCAGGACGCGTTTACTTCCGCAATGAATCTCTGTAATTGGTGTTTTTACAATCGGTATGTACCTGGGAGAAACTCTCCCAATCACGAAACACAGACGGTGCTACAGTGTTTTAACTTTCATCTAGTCCCGAAATCTTTTCGCGAAATCTGCATGCCCCTACTAATTTGCTCTTGACTCTGCCGTAATGACCCTGAGCCAGTTATACACAGTAGGAAGACGTGGTTACCCAATCTCGTGTAAATCGCCGAAGGATGTGACCTTGCTATCGACCAATGAGCACTCTAAAAAAAGCATCATAATGTATACGCAATTTGAGTCTAGCCTGGAGTGACGTGAATCCGTGAAATAACCGTAGTTCTAATTTTTTTCCTACACAATTTTCCTTTCTTAGTTTTGAGTATTTTTGTATTAATATCGGTTGTGGATGGTTATAACAATATGGCTTTTAACACAAGCTTTACATTAATCCAATAGGAACCAACATCACCACTGAGAAAATTTTTATGAATTTTTAATAACAATGCTAGCTTGCTTTTGCTACCATATTTAAAAAAAAAGTTTTTGTTTACAGCTACCTAACTTTTTAGTGGTTCATATTCAAACAAAATTGTACATTTTCTCGAAATTTTACTTTTATTTCCTGTCATTCATTACACGAGTTTGTTTCGGTATATGAATTAGGTATTTATAAGTACGCTTTGTATGTTCAAAAACTAAGGTTGTGGAAATTATTCCTTTAAAAAGTATTCCATACACTGCAAAGTCACTGACTTCGGGAAAGAACCCAAATATCACTCCACATCTGGCCCAATCACGTCTGAGCATCTGTTGTGCTTCACTGAGGCGGTGTTGCTGGTTCTCCAGGTAACGGGGTGGAGGACCGAACAGGTGGCTACGCGTATCACAGTAACAACGACCACGCCTGGCTCGGGGCTACCATAAGTGTTCTGCAGATTCCTGATAGTCCAGTGGTGGTAAGTGATGACCAAGACTCGGCGACATACTTGTAAGAGTACCTTCGAAATTATATTTATTTCTTCCCCCCTACCACAGGGCTCCCAAATCCCCTCCCACCCCCACCAAAAAGCTCCCAACCCCCTCCCACCAGCAGACTCCTCCCAACCTCCACCACAAGGCTCCCAAACCCCCTACCACCCCCACCCCCTCCCAACACCAACACAGGGCTACCAACCTCCCTCCCACCACAACCACAAGGCTCCCAATCCCCCTCCCACCTCCACCCCCCTCCCAACACCACCACAGGGCTACCAACCTCCCTCCCACCCCAACCACAAGACTCCCAATCCCCCTCCCACCTCCACCCCCTCCCAACACCACCACAGGGCTACCAACCTCCCTCCCACCCCAACCACAAGGCTCCCAATCCCCTGCCCACCCCCACCCCCCCTCCCAACACCACCACAGGGCTACCAGCCTCCCTCCCACCCCCCACAAGGCTCCCAATCTCCCTCCCACCCCCATCCCCCCAACACCACCGCAGGGCTACCAACCCCCCATCCCACCCCCACCACAGGGCTCCCAACCCCCCTCCCACCTCTTACCCTCCACCACAGGGCTCCCAACCCCCCTCCCACCCCCCACCGCACGTGCAGAATCAAGTCGATGTCACGTGTTCATTCGCTGAGCCACGTATCACCTTCTCTCCGGGTAGCACGTGATTTGCTCAGCTGTTTTTATAGGTGTTTATCATTGGCTTTTAGTCCTTCAGGGTGTCAACACGTGATACACGGTCCCGGCTGTTTCAGGTGTATAGACCGTCTCACTCTTAGAGTTGCAGTACACGGCTTACGGCGTGCGATGTTGCCAGATCTATTAACACTTTGCGAAGAAGTTCAGGAGATGTGCTTCTTTTGAATTATGAGTGTTCGACAAGCATTTTAAAATTTCCATATAGTAATTTATAATGTTTTACACGATCACGCTTATAAATCTGTAATAAATCGCCTCTTTTAACGTAAAACAAGAAATAATTCACTCACATCCATTGATACGAAATCATACGAAAATTGTAATGTTAACTTCATAATGAAATTAATAATATCACACCTCTTCAATTTCAAATACGTGTGATATTTGGCAACAGTGCACTCAGAAACAAGGACAGCGCTTACGGCAGCCGGCGTGTGTTAGAAAGAGAGAGCAATCGCCCATTTCCTTCCACACTGCAATCAAAGAGTTGGACGCTCTATAGACTAATAAAACTTCTCAATCTATACTGTCATCATATAATAACGCGAATTTTGCATGTCTCTGCCTATATTTTAGACTTCTGAATATCCAAATTATAAACCTTTTTTAGCTGATGCGAATTTTTTATTGCTTTTATGAAGTTAAGCGTGTATATGTATTTGAATTTTAGCCTATGACCTCTAGGATAGACTCCACAGTGCTCTGAATACTCGGGCAAATGAATAAAGGAGAGATTTGTATGTCTGTATTTCGCGTAGCGCAGAAAAGGAGAGACCTAGAGCAGTGAAATTAGATGCATTGATTATTAAGTGGTGGAGGGGGGTCCACTTAAACCTCAAAGCAATTTATTTTAATTTTTATTTAATTTTATAAATTAAATTTTAGCGAATTTTTCCTGTCAATATTGATTTTCGTCTCTCAATATTCCGAGCGAATGTTTCAGTAGAGAAACAACTGTCAGACTTTTTACTGGTTCATCGTCACCATGTTTGTTCCAATTGTAAAATTTTATGTGCGGCACATATTATTTTAACAGTGCATTATTTCCTTCTCTACAGCAGTCGCGTGCGACCGTTTAGATTATTTTATTCTGAACCTTAATTGCAACTGCAATCAAAACTTTAATGCTTTCTCTGTGCTATTTTTTGTGTTATTCATTGATGCATTCTGTCCTAACAAAGAGAAATGTGTAATACAAATAGCCAAAGTATTCTTAAAACATTACATTGTCAAATTCTAGATAGCATATTCTGATATATAATTATCCCAGTTACTATTAATGTAAATATATAATTGTTTTGTTTCATAATGGTTTTTAAAACTTCTTTATATTTTTTTTTTTAATTCGGGGCGCAGAAGGAAATTATTCATGAAATGTGGCAGTGGCGTATTGACGAAATGGTAAAGTGGTGGACCCACGAGGAAGGGCAGTGGCGTACTCACAAAGGCAGTGGCGTACTCACAAAGAGGGGCAGAGGTGGATTTAAGTAGCGTGGCAGTCACTCGCTGACTAATTACAGTACATATAAATAAAAAAAAACAGTTTTAATAGCTAAAACAGGTACATAGGTTCACTGTAACAGCACAATGGTTCACGTGTTATGGGCAGTGCGCGAGTGTTCTATCTGCAGCATCCTGTAGCGAAGCACAAGTGCATCACCAAGCATGTGGAGCATTCCACCACAGCCGAAAGGCCAAACAGCCACCCCTACCACAGACTCCAGAATCATTTGCACCCAAACACAACAAAAACGTGCACACAGACACAAAACAAGAGGTATCCGGCGGCAACACGCGGCCTGGGACTCTTTGCCGAGCGGGGACGCACCACAACGCCGAATTACCACAACGCCGAAATACACGAACGCCGAAAAATGTCATTGTAGGTATGCCACAAAGGTTAGGTTAGGTTAGACTAGGTTAGGTTAGGCTAGGTTAGGCTAGGCTAGGCTAGGCTAGGTTAAGTTAGGTTAGGTTATATTACGCTAGGTTAGGTTAGGTTTGATTGTGGTATTTCGGCGTTAAGGTACATATAAGAAACACAAATTCATTCAGTTGTTATTTAGGCGTTGTGGTACACAGCAGTTTTCTAGCTGTCGGCGTTGTGGTCAGTTTTGACATTCGGCGTTATGGTAACGACCCTTTGCGAGCCCCCTGGATCGATGCCACAGACAGGCACAGACAGGCAGGCGTACCGGGCGGCTCGCTACCGGCGGTGATGACAGCTTCGCACTGGTCGCCGACTGTGCTGTCCGCATTGGCAACTGATCTGAGCCACACAAAGCATGTAGTTTGCAAACCAAGACTTACAGCGCGTCGAGTGCACGTGTCTTTTCCTGTGTCCATGGCTAGGGGCAGGCATTTTTCGCGAAAAGATCCGAACGTCTACTAGACTGCAACAAGGTATACCCGCACCAGCGGTTTCTTCCTTGTGATTGGCGGCCGCCTGCGAGAGAAGTCGTCGCCTTGTTTTACCGAGCCACTCAGGACGCGTTTACTTCCGCACTGAATCACTGTGATTGGTGTTGTGACCAGTGGCGTAGCTAAGGTGAATGGCGCCCCTGGACAGACTTGAAAATGGCGCCCCCTCTTGGATTAAAACAGAGGGGGGGGGGGGGGGAGCGTTCAGTAACCGCGAAACCGTCGCGGCAGCGCCCCTGGCGGAGGCCATCCCTGCCACCCGCCTGCTACGCCACTGGTTGTGACAATGGACGTGTGCCTGAAAGAAACTCAACCAATCACGGAACACAGACGGTGCTACATTGTTTTGACTTTCAGCTGGTCTCGGAATCTTTTCGCGGAATGTGCATGCCCCTAACCACGGCGTGAGCGCGCGCGGCGAGTCTCGTGTTGGTGTGCGGCAGGTGTGCGCGCCGCGCTGGAAGAACGCAGTCTTCCCCGGCCACTACCTCATGCAAGGCATGTGCCACGTGCTGCCCGCAGAGCCGGCGCCGGCAAGCCACGCCACGAAGATATTCCCTCTGAACGACCACCGTGAGTGTTCCCTCACTGCGCAGTCATTGTCACGTTCCGCCCGAGCCGAGCGTGCAAGAACCGGCCAACCACCGTGCGAGAAAATCTTCTATTATATCAAACAGGTTAAGGCGGGCTTTTTAAAAGTAGCAATTTAAAAAAAAAAATGTTTTATTTGTCCCATTTCGTAATTTATAATTAACAATTTATTGAAATTGATTTGATTTCAGTTTATTTCTATAACTAATTGTTAGAGACCAGTGAATTTCGCGGATTCATTTCGTGTTATGCTAAAATTCAAATATTTATACCTTAGTGCTGCTTCTGTCATTGGTTCACTGTTAATCTGGAGGACTGAGGGCCAATTAGAGACCCTCACTCATAGAAATGTCGAATCACAGGCCACCCAGACGAGACGACTCACAAGTCAACAGCCAATGAACAGTTGGCATTTGCCTGAGTGTGTTTAGGATATTGGAGTCTATCCTGGAGGTAATTGAATCCGCGAAATTCACGGGTCTCAACTAATTGTTCGTGATTATATTTTAAAAAAATGAATTAAATTAAATTTGCAAAAACTGTAAATAATAGGTATATGAAAATTAAAAAAGTATGCAATTTTTCATCAATGTTTTCTTATGACGTTATCACGTCAAATTATCGTCCGTAAACCGACTTTAGAGACAACCCCCTTTTTTTTTCATGATGAACTTGCAGCCGGAGTTGGTTGATATAATTCAGACACCGTGTTCATAACCTCAATCATGTGCCATGAATAGGGACACCTGTAATTCGCAATTTCATTTCATGTCAAGGTATTTCACAAAACACTCTAGCTTTTTCTAAGAGTCATGGCTAGAGACACCTGTATTTCGCGAATACATTTCGTGTCAAGGTATTTCACAAAATACTGTAGCTTTTCTCCTGTGGTTATTGGCTGAGGTCGGTGAGAGGTGTCGTCCCGCTCTTGACGGGGCCAATGAGAATGTGGTCACCGTACTACATTTGCCATGACTCAAAGAAAAAGCTACAGTGTTTTGTGAAATACCTTACAATGAAATGAAATCGCGAAATACAGGTGTTCCTAGCCATGAATGTTACAAGTGAAGTGTGAATGAAACTTGCAGGACGGCTCAGCTACCCTGCGCCATTGAAACGAGGACGGAAGCAGCCGGAGGTGCCGTTCTATGCTTACGGCGAGGCTGGCCTCTCTGCGCACCTGACCGAGGTAACTATGCTACAAGCAGTACCGAGCTCTCTGTCGGCAACAGCAACAAAGTTCCTCGTGTGCATCCAAAGTGTTTACGAATGCACAGAGAAGATTTTGTACACAATTACTAGAGACCGGATAAATTCGCGGATTCATTTCACAATATGATAGAATCCAAACAACTGTTCCTTTATGTTGCTTCTCTGATTGGCTTACAGTTTATCTGAAGGACTTTGAGCCAATGAAAAACCTTCAATCAAAAAAGTATCGAATCGCAAGCGTCCCAGTTGACAGGTGTCACGAGTCAGTAGCCAATGAGCAAGTGGCATTTGCCCGAGTGTGTAGGGGATGGTGGAGTCTATCCTAGAGGTCATCCAAAGCGCGAATTTTTCCAGTCTCTAACAATTACTAGCAGAGACACGGAAATATCACAAATTATGTAGGGGCAGGCATTTTTCGCGAAAAGATCTGAACGTCTACTAAACTTCAACAAGGTATACCCGCACCAGCGGTTTCTTCCTTGTGATTGGCGGCCGTCTGCAAGAGAAGTCGTTGCCTTGTTTGCACGAGCCACTAAGGACGAGTTTGCTTCCACACTGAATTATTGTGATTGGTTGTTGTAACAATCGACATGCACCTCAAAGTAACTCACCCAATCACGAAACACAGACGATGCTACAGTGTTTTAACTTCCAGCTACTCTCGGGATCTTTTTGCGAAATTTTCATGGCCCTACATATAATGCAATAACCAGTATCATTTTCTTTAAAGCAAAAAGAGTTTCTGTTTTGGTTATCATTAATTTTTTCTTACTTGTGTGCCTTAAAATGTTTAAAGTGTAACTTTAGCACCTATTTATGCATAAATAATCTAGCACATATTATTTACATATATTTTGAAAGTTACGCCATTCGAAATTCGTTTAACGTAAATATAAAAAAGGACCTAAAAGGGATGAACCCTTTAACCAATCAATTAAGACATAAAATCATAAAATGTGTTCTCAAAAATCTTAATTTTGTTAATACTTCTTTAGTTTAGGTTTTTTTTTGCCTCGTGCTTAATGACGATGAGATAACTTCTGGTTTGAAAGTAGCTTCAGAATTCTACATAGGTTGTTCGGAAACTCAATATAAATATTTATTTAATTATTCCTTTCAGAAATTTAGGTAGAAAATACATGGACAGTTTCGAGTTCATCTCAAAACAAAGACACAATATTCACCATTGGAAATCAGATTAAGAAATCCTATGTTTGTTTTTGGAAATAAATATACAATACAGTGGCTTTTCTTTTACCACAAAGTTCATTACGCACTCTCACATCTTCAACAAAATATTGGAGGGTGACACACAATTGTTGCATAAAACATTTTTTCTTTCAAATCTTACGGATATTTGTTGCTGTCTTGTCGGGAAGCATGACATGGTAAACAAAAATGCCACTCTTGTTGCAATTGCCTAGGGCAAACGTTTTGTGGCAAAATGAATGAAAATGTTTCAGCAAACCGGCTGATTTTCGCCGGGAAATAAGAAACACCAGAAAAATAAGTGCACATTCGGTCAGCCATATTTTTAAAATCTACGATTCAGATACTCTGATCAATGTTTTTAGTTACAGGTTTAGTATTGAATGTACGTGCCGTTTATGAAAGAAGATTTAAATTGGTCTTTTCTGGAAGCCAAGTTAGATTCTTCTTCACCTTCAAGCGGCGGAGAAAGCGCTCGGTGAAATTCAGTGGAACTAATGAACACAAAAAATTGTTCTAGCACACACAACTACGTTCAGTGGTCATTATTTCTGCATCAATATGTTGCTAGAACCTAGAAACACAGCTCAATCGGTTTTGGATCTAACGGAAAGTTCTTTGGTGTGTTATAGGATGGCTCGGAACTTCTGATTGGAGCTCCTGGGGTTTTTGACTGGGCAGGTATGTATTATGTCGTCATAAGGCATGGCCTGTATTTGTAAGGCAGAAATTAGTCATTATGCCAGAAGAAACATATCAGTAGTACGCTTCGAGAGCAAAATTCAGGCGGTTATCTTGGATTTTAGTGAAAAATATTTCCATTTTTCCTCAGAAATTAATAAATATTTCTCAAACACTCAAGAAATTTCCCATTTTGAGGAAAATATCTCAATTTTTTTTTATTTTAGAGGTGCTATTTTCCATCGGGAAATAAAACTTAATTTTCCTTAAAAATGGTCTAATTTAATTTAAGTGGTGTCAGTACCATCATAAAGAACCCATCTCAGTTCTTGACCGTCATCTTGAACATAACCACCAAAAATGTTATGATGAAAATTAAATCAACGTTTGAAAATGTCTTTAAAATTGTAAAATATTTATGGAAAATTACTTTTAAGAAGAGTGATTTTCTTCGCCACCAACTGCGGAGTAGTTGTATTCAAACCTTTTTTTCTGTCACAAGAAGCAAAAATACTGGGTCTGGAATATTATTAGTAGTATGTTAATGACGGTCCTGAAACAGGCGTCAGGCGGTGGATTGTGATTGTCGGTCCGCCATCTTGGATTGTGACGTCACGGTGGCCATTTTTGACTCAAAATTCCTCAAAATTGACTCAAAATGACTCAAAATTTCCCGTTTTCGAGGGAAAAATTCCCGTTTCGAGGGAAAATTAGGATTTTGAAAAACCACAAAAGTCGTTTTGCCTTAAAAACCGCGAAACTCCTGATATAGGTTTAAGCATCCATGTCTACAGCCTCCGATAAGCCTCTTTTAGGATTATGACGTCACCGTTGCAATTTTCGTTACGCCCGCCATCTTAAAAATCCGCAATTTTTATGTTAGAAAATCGTGATAAATTTTAAAAATCATTAAAAAATTTAAATAATCGAATTAAATAAAAATCTTAAAAACCACTGTGGCAGTTATCGTTACGGTCGCCATCTTGGATTATATAAAACTTGCATATTTCGTTACACCCGCCATCTTGGTTGAGTATCTTGTCATTCTTACACTTTACTTTACGACCACCATATTGGATCCTATTAAGGTTGCAATTATCGTTATGGTCGCCATCTTGAAATTTAGATGCCATCTTGTAAATCCGTACTTTTTATGTTAGAAAATCGGTAAAAATTCCAAAATTCATCAAAAAATTAACTTAATAGAATTATGATTGATTATATCGATTCCCGTCCTTGGTTTGAAACCGGTGAGGGCAAAAAATAAAAAAAACATCAGATCCGTCCTCCACAGAAGCCACCTACAGACTGACCTACCACCAATATCAAGGTATATATCGTTACCACCAATACCAAGGTATACATCGTCAGCTGGTATGACGTCATGTACGCCATCTAGTCTTCATCCGCTGGAGACCGTCATCTTGTTTTTGTCTGCTAGAGTGTGCTGGCGACATGTTGATATAATTTTCTGTTCACCATACCTTTAACCTCGTCTGTTGACCTTGAACTTTGACCTTGACCTTGAACTTTGACCTTGACCTTGAAATTTGACCTTGACCTTGAACTTTGACCTTGAACTTGAACTTTGACCATGACCTTGAAATTTGACCATGACCTTGATCTTTGACTTTGACCTTGAACTTTGAACATGACCTTGAAATTTGACCATGACCTTGATCTTTGGCTTTGACCTTGACGTACATCATGGATCCGTCATTGTATGTTCAGTACATGCTACCAGGAGCTACCACATGCTAGCGGTCATTACCACCATCATGTTTTCGTCTGCTGGAGGACAACATCTTGTATGTACTCGTCTTACCATCAGGCTAGTTTTATTATAACCTGCTACAGTGCAATAATCATTCATTATTACTGAGGTGCCCGACATCTTGAAATTTGGCCGCCATCTTAAAATCATGTAATTATTTAGCTAGAAATGCGGGAAAAATTCCAAAAGTCTCCGAAAAAATCAATTATTAATTTACAAATTGAATCGTTGGATTCCTGTCCACGGTTCAATTCTTGACCAGTGACAGTTGTAACTAATTATTAAATAAATTTTAGATTCTGTTTTCCATTAAGTACCTTTCGCGGAGTTTATTAATCATTCACTCTACGAAAATCAGCTCAAGACAATATACCTGACCAACGAATTAAATACAGTGCTGCTATGCCTTACATGAAAGTCAAATTTTTCAATAATCTGAATAACCTATAAGCCGTTCATGTACAAAGCCACACATAAAGAACAATTGTCTTCTGTCCATGAGACCGAGTCATGTCATTATCAGACGTATAGGCTAGTAATTTCAGGACCGCATGACCTTCGTCGTTAGCTAATTATATTCAATTAATCCATCGTGACATTTTTTATACATACTAAAGGACCAAGTGACCTTGTAAAATATTTTAGTGACACCAATATGTTTAAACTAGTAAATATTCAGTCACTACATTTTGTACTACGCGCAATCAACAAAAAGGAAGCACCGACATCGAAAAGGCGACACATTTGGAAGCACCGACAACGAAAAGGCAGCACCATCAACGAAAAGGCAACACATTTGACATTGACTCAAATAATCATTGGCTACAATATTCATTGGCTCCTACGCTAGCTCCAATATTCATTGGCTCATATATTCATGGCCGCCAATATCAATTGGCTCCAATTGCTCCAAAAGGCTCCAACAGTCTTTTGGCTCCAATATTCATTGACTCCAATATTCATTAGCGCCAATATTCATTGGCTCCATTAATTCGCTTGCTCGCTCCAATATTCATTGGCTCCAAAAGGTCCCAAAAGGTTCTTAAGGCTACAAAAGGGATCAAAATGCCCCAAAAGGCTCCAAAAGCTCCAAAAGGCTCCAAATGCTACAAAAGGCTCCAAATGCTCCAAATGGCTCCAATGCGCAAAAAGGCTCCAACGGCTCAAATTGCTCCAAAAGACTCCAAAAGGCTCCAAAGGCTACAAAATGCTCCAAATGCTCCAAAATGCTCCAATTTCTCCAAATTGCTCCAAATGCTCCAAAAGGCTCCAACAGTCTTTTGGCTCCAATATTCATTGACTCCAATATTCATTAGCGCCAATATTAATTGGCTCCATTAATTCGCTCGCTCGCTCCAATATTCATTGGCTCCAAAAGGTCCCAAAAGGTTCCTAAGGCTACAAAAGGGATCTAAATGCTCCAAAAGGCTCCAAAAGCTCCAAAAGGCTCCAATGCGCAAAAAGGCTCCAACGGCTCAAATTGCTCCAAAAGACTCCAAATGGCTCCAATGCTCCAAATGGCTCCAATGCTCCAAAAGACTCCAAAAGGCTCCATCAGTATTTTGGCTCCAACAGGCTTTTGGCTCCTATAGTCATTGGCTCCAATAGTCATTGGCTACAATATTCATTGGCTCCAATATGCATTGACTCCAATATTCATTGGCTCCAATATTCATTGGCTCCAATATTCATTGGCTCCAATATTCATTGGCTCCAATATTCATTGGCTCCAATATTCATTGGCTCCAATATTCATTGACACCAACAGTATTTTGGTTCCAATAGTCTTTTGGCTCCAAATATATTTGGCTAGAATTCTTCGAGTCTAAGAGGCTATGAGACCACATGACTACGAGTCTAAAATGATCTAGCTGGTTACGAGTTATACATGCCTTGCGAGGTTACAGAGCTACGAAGCTTCTAGTACACGAGTTTACGTGACTGCGTGGATACAGGAATACAAGTATGCATGAGTTATTGACTACGAAGCTACTCGTCTACAAGGCTAATTGTCACATCTGTCTTCGACGGAATTTTCTCTTTTGCTACATCTGCACCATCAGCATTATGTTATAAGATTACAAGGCTATTGCTTACGTAGCTTCAAGTCTACGAGGCTCCAATGCATCATGACTACGAAGCTTCCAGAACGCTTGGTTACGAGACTGCGAGGCTACAATTCAACGAGGTCCCAAGACATCTTGTCTATGCGACTACGAGCCATGATGTTACGAGACTACGTGACTACGTATCTTCAAGTTTACGAGACTGCGATGCTACAGAGCTACGAAGTCTCTAGAAAACCAGTTTACATGACTGCGAGGATAGAGGTCTGCAAGTCTGCATGAGTACTTTACTACGAAGCTACTCGTCTACAAGACTCCAATTGGCGAATCTGTCTTCGTCGGAATTTTCTCTTTTACTCCAACTGCACCACCAGCATTATGTTATAAAATTAAAAGGTTGTTAGCTTACGTAGCATCAAGTCTACAAGGCTCCATAGCATCATGACTACGAAGCTTCCAGAACGCATGGTTACGAGACTGCGAGGATACAATTCAACGAGGTCCCAATACATCTTGTCTACGCGACTACGAGCCATGAGGTTACGAGACTACGTGACTACGAATCTTCAAGTTTACGAGACTGCGAAGCTACAGAGCTACGAAGCTTCTAGTACACGAGTTTACGTGACTGCGTGGATACAGGACTAGAAGTATGCATGAGTTTTTGACTACGAAGCTACTCGTCTACAAGGCTAATTGTCACATCTGTCTTCGACGGAATTTTCTCTTTTGATACATCTGTACCATCAACATTATGTTATAAGATTACAAGGCTACTTGCTTACGTAGCTTCAAGTCTACGAGGCTCCAATGCTCCATGACTACGAGACTACGAACCATGAGGTTACGAGACTATGCGATTGCTAGTCTTCAAGGTTACGTGATCGCGAGGCTATAGGACTACGAAGCTTCCAGAACGCATGCTTACGAGACTGCATGGCTAAAAGGCCGCATGGCTACGAAACTACATGACTCTAACTGACTACAATAGCACCATTCAGTGGTGAGAGTTAATTTATCTCATGCAAAATAACCTGTTTAAAGTAGTGTCGATTATTGTCATCAGATGACACCACGTGTTGCTTACAGGTAAATATAATTTATTTCTTTTATTCAGGATGCGGGATGCTCACTAACGATCGCAATAGATCGATGGCTTCGCTAGACTCCAAGGGAAAAGTATGTTTGTTCTTCCAGTCAGTGTTTCACAGATTTCTCAAAGCATAATATTAATCTGACTGAGTAATGATATTTTTTTAAATTCCACCTGATAAAAATATTGCAAGTTTTGATTTAGTAGCAGAAATTATCGAATTAAATGTAACTTCAAATAAAATGTCATGACTCATTAGACAAAAAAAAATCCATGCAGAGAGCGGTTTCTCAGAATAGTCAGAAGCACTTGAAGAAACCACAGGATTGATAGCAAGAACACGGGAAAAACCATCAAAATATTGACAAGAATAATCAGAAGCTCACGGAGAAAACCATCATAATATTGGCAAGAATAATCAGGAGCTCATGGAGAAAACCACCATAATATTGACCATATTAATCAGAAGCACTCGGAGAAATCCGCCACACGTTTTCTTTGATATCATAAAATTTAAAAAAAATTAAAAATAAAAATAAATTAATAAAAAATTTAAAACCAAAAAAAAATTTACAAAATATACATAAAATTCTGGCTTGTACTAGAACTCTATCTTTGCTCAACAATGAGAAGTTCACAAGCTAGCAGAATCTATTTATGTATTTTTTTATTAATTTTTTAATTCAAATTTTTTTTTCTGTATTTTTATGATATCAAAGAAAACTTGTGGTGGTTTTCTCCGTGTGCTTCTGATTATTCTTGTCAATATTATTATGGTTTTCTCCGCGTGCTCCAGATTATCCTTGTCAAAAATGTGGTGATTTTCTGCGTGTGCTTCTGATTATCCTTGTCAAAATTTGATGGTTTTCTCCAAATGCTTCTGAATAACCTTGTCAATATTATGATGGTTTTCTCCGTGTGCTCCCGATTATTCTTGATAAAATTTGATGGTTTTCTCCAAATGCTTCTGATTATCCTTGTCAATATTATGATGGTTTTCTCCGTGTGCTCCCGGTTATTCTTGTTAATATTTTGATGGATTTCTCCGAGTGCTTCTGATTATTTCTGGCTAGACATATGATGGTTTTCTCCGAGTGCTCCTTATTATTTCTGGCTAGACATATGATGGTTTTCTCCGAGTGTTCCTGATTATTTGTGAGAAATCGGTCTCTGCATGAAGGATTTTTTACTTAATGAGTCATGTCATGTTATTCAGAGTTACATTTAATTAGTGAACTTCTGCTACTTAATCATCACTTGTAATATTTTTATCAGGTGTAAATTTAAAAAAAAATCATTACTCAGTCGAATAATAATAATCTCTGAGAAATCTAAGAAGCACTAACAGGAAGGACGAACTTCCTTCTCCTTGGAGTCTAGCGAAGCCAACCTTCCTTTGCGACCGATAGTGAGCATACCGCATCCCGCATTAATGAAATAGATATTATTTACCTGCAAGCAACACGTGGCGACATCTGTTGATGACAGCCAGAACTACTTGCATCAATTTGCTTTGCATTAGATAACTTAACTCTCGCTGATGAAATATTTAAAAAATTCTATTTAAGAAATGGTTCCAATTGGAGAAAACTGACAGTTTGTATCTAACATTAGTCACAGAAGCTACCATGGATCATGGTTTGTTATCTGCAGCTGAATCGGAAGGAAGCCGCTGTAGACACTGTGGCAAGGATTTTGTCATGAGAAGAATGATTGTGCTAGAAACCCACTACGCAACATGTTAAGCTGTAATCGTTGTAGCAGGTTGTTAACACGAATTGACAGCTTAAAAAGACATGGTAGAATATGTAAAGTCAAGACTACTTACGGCATAGAGGACACCGATGGATCCACTAGACTAAAGAAGAGTGATCTGCATTATGACAATAATTTTCCTTGTCCTGAGCATGATGGTATTAGCTCACCCGATCGTGAGGAAGAACATAAATTGAAGGATGCTAATGGCTTCGGGAAGACTGAAACTAATGGAAGTATGAACACCGTGAAAAGTGAGAATACATTCAAGCCTATATTCAGTAGATCCTCCATTCTTTGTAAAAATGATGGACTCCTAAAAAGGAAGCATGAAGACGATGAAGACACTTCGACATCATCGATAGCGAATTCATCCGGTAATCTGGGTGAAGAGGATGTCTTCTACAGTGATTGTTACAGTGACTCTGAGGCTGTTGACAAAGGCATAGACTGTGATGAAGCACCTAGAGCTGACAAGATCGAAGAATGTGGCGATGTCCTGAGACCGAAACGATGGAAACGTCGTGTTATAATAAATAAATCTGATAATGCTTATTATGATCACTGGGACGATTGTGATATTAAAAGTATTTATAATAAACAAGCAAGTAAGATGGTGGTAGAAGAGATTGATTACACATCATGGAAAGATCCAAACATATTGGTTGACCGGATAAGATTTCTACATGGCTCGCTTTGTGCAGGAAACTATTCGTGCATCAAAGAAATATCCTTCATACTCAAAGAACTGAGGAAAGCTGGCTACATACAATAATGGCTTCTTTTACTTGTATTTGTGTAATGTTGAGAAGTAATTAAATATTGAAAGTAAAAATTTAATGTTTTTATTTCTTGTATTCTGATTTCCAACTAAGCCTTTGTGTTTCCGCTACTGTATGTGTGTGTACGTTCCGTTTCCTGTGTGTACTGTGTGTACGTTCCGTTTCCTGTGTGTACTGTGTGTACGTTCCGTTTCCTGTGTGTACTGTGTGTACGTTCTGTTTCCTGTGTGTACTGTGTGTACGTTCTGTTTCCTGTGTGCACTGTGTGTACGTTCTGTTTCCTGTGTGTACTGTGTGTACGTTCTGTTTCCTGTGTTTACTGTGTGTACGTTCCGTTTCCTATGTGTACTGTGTGTACGTTCCGTTTCCTGTTTGTACTGTGTGTACGTTCAGTTTCCTGTGTGTACTGTGTGTACGTTCCGTTTCCTGTGTGTACTGTGTGTACGTTCAGTTTCCTGTGTGTACTGTGTGTACGTTCAGTTTCCTGTGTGTGTACTGTGTGTACATTCCGTTTTTTCCTGTGTGTGTATTATTTCTTCATTTCGTTTCCTGTGTGTACTGTGTAATCATTACATTCATTGCGTGTAAATTGCGTACATTGCGTGTTGGAGCCGAGTAGACGCGTATCCTTGTAGCTTCATAGACATGTAGTTTCGTAGCCATGCGGTCTTTTAGTCATGCAGTCTCGCAGCCATGTATAACTCGGAACCAGCTAGATCCTTTTAGACTCGTAGCCTTGTAGCCTCGTAGTCTCATAGACTAGTAGCATTGTAGCCCAATATCATTGGAGCTGTTGAAAGAAAAGGCAGTTGGAGCATTTGGAGCTGTTGGAGCTGTTGGAGCATTTGGAGCTGTTGGAGCATTTGGAGCTGTTGGAGCTAAGAAGTAGTCGTTGCACGTCTATGCAGGGCTAAACGTTCATAAGATTGCTGGCATTCGCAAGTGATCCTGTAGTAGGATAGAAATTGTGTAATAAATATTATGTTTGTAAAAGACTTTGTGGTGTTTTATTTCTCGAACCTTACACTTTTCTGGTATTTAAATTAAATTTATTTTAGATTCGTCCAGGATCGTGCCAAGGACCTTAGTCGACCTAATTAATCAGTATATTGTTTGCAAAATTATTTAATGAATTTTTAACTTTTTCCTGAATTTCTAGGTTAATTATTACGAATATTCCAAGATGTTGGTCTTGATGTCTGATAGGAAGATGGTAGTAGAGGATTTAAAGTCTCTTTAAGAATGTTGAACGTAGTTTATTGAAATAATTATTTTTTTCATAAAATTAAACATTATTGCATCGATCGAGTATCGAACCAAGGGCTGGAGCGGATCGAATCAAAATGTAAGTTAATGAGTGATTTTTTGATGAATTTAGGATTTTTTCCCGCTTTTCTAGCTACATTATTACACGATTTCAAGATGGCGCCCAAATTTCAAGATGGCGGGGGCACCTCGGTAATAAATGATTACTGCACTGTAGCGGGTTAGAATAAAATTATCCAGATGGAAATGTACTCTATAATACGAGTACACACACAAGATGGTGTACTCCAGCAGGTGGTAGCTCCTGGTAGCATGTACTGAACATAAAATGTCGGATCCATGATGGTCGACAAGGACAAAGTCAAATTTCAAGGACAAAGTCAAATTTCAAGGTCAAAGTCAAATTTCAAGGTCAAGGTCAAATATCAAGGTCAAGGTCAAATTTCAAGGTCAAAGTTCAAGGTCAAAGTTCAAAGTCAATGTCAAAGTTCAAGGTCAAGGGCAAATTTCAAGGTCAAGGGCAAATTTCAAGGTCAAGGTCAAAGGTGTGGTGACCAGATAATTATACTAACATGGTATCAGCACACTCTAGCGGACGAAAACAAGATGGTGATATCCAGCGGGTGATTTCAAGATGGCGGCCGTCACGAAAAGTGCAATGGTGGTTTTAAGGATTTTTTTATTATTTAATTAGGTTGATTATTTTTTTTAATGATTTTTTAATTTTTTCCCGCATCTCTAGTATTAAAATTACGGATTCTCAAGATGACGGACATGACGTCATGCTCACTGGCGATATATATGCTATGAACAAAGTGGTGGGGGTCAGTCTGCCAGCACCCACCACGAGGGAAGGATCGGTCGCCATTTTTAATTTTTTGCCCTCACCGGGTTCGAACCGAGGACTCCGAGCTCCGTGCCGTAATTTTTTTTTAAATTTTATTGAAATTTTATTATTTACATTTTTTTATAAATTTTAAATGTTTTTTTTCATTAAAATCGGATAATAAATAAAGATTTTAAAGATGGCGATCATAACGATAATTGCAATGGTGAAGTCATAATCCAATATGGCGGAAAACACAACGACGGAATGTTCGAGAAAATAAAATGTCGTCATACAAAATGGTGAATTCAAAATGGCCGCTGTGATCTACTTGTCCCGTTACGCTGTGTCCCGTTACACAGTGTCCCGTTACGCTGTGTCACGTTACGCTCATCCAAGATGGCCGTCGTGACATCAGAATCAGAGATGTGGCTCGGCACCACAGGCACCACACCCTGGACCCTGTGCTCGGATGCCCTTTTATATACTACTGACAATTAGCCTTGTAGACGAGTAGCTTCGTAGTCAAGAACTCATGTATACTTATATTCCTGTATCCACGCAGTCACGTAAACTCGTGTACTAGAAGCTTCGTAGCTCTGTAGCTTCGCAGTCTCGTAAACTTGAAGATTCGTAGTCACGTAGTCTCGTAACCTCATGGCTCGTAGTCGCGTAGACAAGATGTATTGGGACCTCGTTGAATTGTATCCTCGCAGTCTCGTAACCATGCGTTCTGGAAGCTTCGTAGTCATCATGATGCTATGGAGCCTTGTAGACTTGAAGCTACGTAAGCTAGCAACCATGTAATCTTATAACATAATGCTGGTGGTGCAGTTGGAGTAAAAGAGAAAATTCCGACGAAGACAGATTCGCCAATTGGAGTCTTGTAGACGAGTAGCTTCGTAGTAAAGTACTCATGCAGACTTGTAGACCTCTATCCTCGCAGTCATGTAAACTCGTTTTCTAGAGACTTCGTAGCTCTGTAGCATCGCAGTCTCGTAAACTTGAAGATACGTAGTCACGTAGTCTCGTAACATCATGGCTCGAAGTCGCATATACAAGATGTCTTGGGACCTCGTTGAATTATAGCCTCGCAGTCTCGTAACCAAGCGTTCTGGAAGCTTCGTAGTCATGATGCATTGGAGCCTCGTAGACTTGAAGCTACGTAAGCAAGTAGCCTTGTAATCTTATAACATAATGCTGATGGTGCAGATGTAGCAAAAGAGAAAATTCCATCGAAGACAGATGTGACAATTATCCTTGTAGACGAGTAGCTTCGTAGTCAAGAACTCATGCATACTTGTATTCCTGTATCCACGCAGTCACGTAAACTCGTGTACTAGAAGCTTCGTAGCTCTGTAACCTCGCAAGGCATGTATAACTCGTAACCAGCTAGATCATTTTAGACTCGTAGTCATGTGGTCTCATAGTCTCTTAGACTCGAAGAATTCTAGCCAAATATATTTGGAGCCAAAAGACTATTGGAACCAAAATACTGTTGGTGTCAATGAATATTGGAGCCAATGAATATTGGAGCCAATGAATATTGGAGCCGATGAATATTGGAGCCAATGAATATTGGAGTCAATGCATATTGGAGCCAATGAATATTGTAGCCAATGACTATTGGAGCCAATGACTATAGGAGCCAAAAGCCTGTTGGAGCCAAAATACTGATGGAGCCTTTTGGAGTCTTTTGGAGCATTGGAGCCATTTGGAGCATTGGAGCCATTTGGAGCATTTGGAGCAATTTGGAGCAATTGGAGCATTTTTAGCATTTGGAGCATTTTGTAGCCTTTGGAGCCTTTTGGAGTCTTTTGGAGCAATTTGAGCCATTCGAGCGTTTTGGAGCATTTGGAGCCTTTTGGAGCATTTGGAGCCTTTTGTAGCCTTTGGAAACTTTTGGGACCTTTTGGAGCCAATGACTATTGGAGCGAGCGAATTAATGGAGCCAATGAATTTTGGCGCTAATGAATATTGGAGTCAATGAATATTGGAGCCAAAAGACTGTTGGAGCCTTTTGGAGCAATTGGAGCCAATTGATATTGGCGCCCATGAATATTGGAGCCGATGAATATGGGAGCCAATGAATATTGGAGCGAGCGTAGGAGCCAATGAATATTTTAGCCAATGATTATTGGAGTCAATGTCAAATGTGTTGCCTTTTCGTTGATGGTGCTGCCTTTTCGTTGTCGGTGCTTCCAAATGTGTCGCCTTTTCGATGTCGGTGCTTCCTTTTTGTTGATTGCGCGTAGTACAAAGTGTAGTATGGGAGACCGGGGTAAGTTGGCGAACGGGGTAAGATGACGAATCGTATGTAACTAATCCAGAAACACATATAGAAGGTTGGCGCCCCTGTGACCTTGAGTGTCACGATCTGCAACTACTAGGCAGGTGCAGCGGAATTCTCCAGTCAGTTTCAATGTGGCAGCTTTGAGAGGCTAACTGTTTCGTGAGCCATTGTTGTAATATTGAAGGTACGTATGCTAAGCTATTACAAGAAAAGAGTCCATTTATATAAAATGTTTATACATGTAAAATGAAACGCTTACTTTTGGGAGTATTTTAATGTATAGATTGTTGAAGAAATTATTTTAATGTTGTTAGTGATTTTGGTAAAGCAAAAAAAGGGCTGCTGGGGCAAGTTGATGGGGGCAAGATGACGAATTCGTCATCTTGCCCCTGCAATCGACAACTTGCCATAGGTAATGACAGTGTGCGCATTATTTTGTATTAAATGTGTTATTTAAACCAATGATATACAGATATGAATAACATTTATGTAAAAGAAAGATAATAATGAAATTATATAATATTATAATTATTTCCTGTGTTAATAGTCGTAACTATTTTGTTTGATTTTTTTTGTAGATGCCCAGGCATTACGGAAAGGAGAACGGAAAGGAGTTGGAGTGTCGTAGAAATGACTGCTGCTGTGAATTTTTGTCGTGATAATGGTATTGTGATGGTCGGATTGCCACCACATACTTCGCATAGGTTGCAGCCATTGGATGTTTCGTTTTTCGGCCCTTTGAAGACATGCTACTCACAAGCCTGTGACAATTATTTGGTGTCACATCCCGGACAACAAATAACTGACCGTAATGTGGGAAATCTCTTCGCTGCACCTTATTCAAAAGCAGCAACTGTAGGCAATGCCATCAAAGGGTTTGAGGCTACTGGGATAGAGCATTACAACCCTCAGATATTCAAAGAATGTGACTTTACTGCTGCGGCTACATTGGAAAGAAAACTTCCCGGAAGTGAAGAACTAATGTCCACTTAAATACCAATTTCATCTGACCATGCATCAAACGATGTGTGGCTAAATTATATGCCTAATGCTTCAGGAGCTGACTGATTAATCAGCCCAGCCAGAAAAAATAGTGATCTTATCGATGAAGCAGGGCCTTCTTTTGGGAAGGCCAATGCAAGTTCATGTAGTAAAAAGGCATCGTTTTATGATTTAAAACCATTGCCAGTGGCCCACAGGACAACCGCGACAAGAAAAATAAGTACAGGATCAGCTTCAGTAATAACAAGCTCGCCAATCAAGAACATGTTGTTACAAAGAGATAGAGAGAAGAAGCAGAAAGAAGAGAATAAAAATGAAAGAAAAACTAAGAAAACTGAAAAACGAAGCTCTGATCATTCTGTAGCAAAACCATCAAGACAAAATAGTGTTTCTTGCCCTGCATGTGAAGAAGTTTACGTGGAACCTCCAAATTAAGACAGGATTCAATGTTCCACATGTTCTGAGTGGTGGCATGAAAACTGTTCCAATTATGTGTGTGACTATTGTTAATGACATTATTCAAAGTAAAAACTTGCAGGTTTTCGTTACTATGTGGCAAGGAATTTTATCAAAGTCGTTCAAATATGTTACAATATATCTTCTTTACAGCCTGCATGTGGTTTAGTGTAGGATATCTATTAAACTATTGTGTACTTTGTCTATAAATATATATATTTTTGTTTCGTCATCTTACCCCAATAGGTTCGTCAACTTACCCCACACCTGGGGCAAGATGACGAATGTGCTACCTAATTGGTTTCTTGTCAATAACTTCAGAACTACACACATTAATACAACCTTGTTACATTTTTAGGTAGAAAATAGTATATACTTCGTATTGGTACCAAATAAGATATAATAAATGCTTATTTATCTGTTAAAGGCCATTTCAAAGCTTAACATCGTCAACTTACCCCGGTCTCCCCTAACTGAATATTTACTAGTTTAAACATATTGGTGTCACTAAAATATTTTACAAGGTCACTTGGTCCTTTAGTATGTATAAAAAATGTCACGATGGATTAATTGAATATAATTAGCTAACGACGAAGGTCATGCGGTCCTGAAATTACTAGCCTATACGTCTGATAATGACATGACTCGGTCTCATGGACTGAAGACAATTGTTCTTTATGTGTGGCTTTGTACATGAACGGCTTATAGGTTATTCAGATTATTGAAAAATTAGACTTTCATGTAAGGCATAGCAGCACTGTATTTAATTCGTTGGTCAGGTATATTGTCTTGAGCTGATTTTCGTAGAGTGAATGATTAATAAACTCCGCGAAAGGTACTTAATGGAAAACAGAATCTAAAATTTATTTAATAATTAGTTACAACTGTCACTGGTCAAGAATTGAACCGTGGACAGGAATCCAACGATTCAATTTGTAAATTAATAATTGATTTTTTCGGAGACTTTTGGAATTTTTCCCGCATTTCTAGCTAAATAATTACATGATTTTAAGATGGCGGCCAAATTTCAAGATGTCGGGCTCCTCAGTAATAATGAATGATTATTGCACTGTAGCAGGTTATAATAAAACTAGCCTGATGGTAAGACGAGTACATACAAGATGTTGTCCTCCAGCAGACGAAAACATGATGGTGGCAATGACCGCTATCATGTGGTAGCTCCTGGTAGCATGTACTGAACATACAATGACGGATCCATGATGTACGTCAAGGTTTAAGTCAAAGATCAAGGTCATGGTCAAAGTTTAAGTTCAAGGTCAAAGTTCAAGGTCAAGGTCAAATTTCAAGGTCAAGGTCAAAGTTCAAGGTCAAGGTCAAAGTTCAAGGTCAACAGACGAGGTTAAAGGTATGGTGAACAGAAAATTATATCAACATGTCGCCAGCTCACTCTAGCAGACGAAAACAAGATGACGGTCTCCAGCGGACGAAGACAAATGGCGTACATGACGTCATACCAGCTGACGATGTATACCTTGGTATTGGTGGTAATATATATACCTTGATATTGGTGGTAGGTCAGTCTGTAGGTGGCTTCTGTGGAGGAAGGATCTGATGTTTTTTTAATTTTTTGCCCTCACCGGTTTCAAACCAAGGACGGGAATCGATATAATCAATCATAGTTCTATTAATTAATTTTTTATGAATTTTGTAATTTTTACCGATTTTCTAACATAAAAATTACGGATTTACAAGATGGCGTCTAAATTTCAAGATGGTGACCATAACGATAATTGCAACATTAATAGGATCCAATATGGTGGTCGTAAAGTTAAGTGTAATAATGACATGGTACTCAACCAAGATGGCGGGTGTAACGAAATATGCAACATTTATATAATCCAAGATGGCGACCGTAACGATAACTGCAACAGTGGTTTTTAAGATTTGTATTTAATTCGATTATTTAAATTTTTTAATGATTTTTAAAATTTATCCCGATTTTCTAACATAAAAATTGCGGATTTTCTAGATGGCGGGCGTAACGAAAATTGCAACGGTGACGTCATAATCCTAAAAGAGGCTTATCGGAGGCTGTAGACATGGATGCTTAAGCCAATATCAGGAGTTTCGTGGTTTTTTAGGCAAAACGACAGTAGTATAGTTTGGCCGGAACTGGCACAGGCTTCAGGCTGTGGTGCTTGGTGCTAGTCAGCCATCTTGGATTTGTGACGTCACGGTGGCAAAAATTCCTCAAAATTCCTCAAAATTGACTCAAAATGACTCAAAATTTCCCGTTTTAAGAAAAAATTTCCCGTTTTCGAGGGAAAAATTCCCGTTTCGAGGGAAAATTTCCAATTTTATTCCTAAAAAATCCCACCGGCTAGAAATGTCCTGATAGAGGCTTAAGCATCCTTAACTCAAGCCTCAGTTAAGCCTCTATCAGGATGTGACCTTGACCTTGGACCTTGACCCCGACGGCCATCTTGGATCCACCATCTTGGATGACGTCATTTCGTTTTCTCGAACATTCCGGCATTGTGTTATCCGCCATTTTGAATTATGACGTCATCGTTGCAATTTCCATTACGGCCGCCATCTTTAAATTTATTATCCGATTTTAATGAAAAAAATTTAAAAATTATAAAAAAATTAAATAAAAAATTTTTTAATAAAATATTTAAAAAACAAACATTTACGACACGGAGCTCGGAGTCCTTGGTTCAAACCAGACGAGTGCAAAAAAAATAAAAATGGCGACCGATCCTTCCCCCCGCGGTGGCTGCAGGCATACTGACTCCCACCACTTTTTTTCAAAGCATATATATCATCCGGCAGTATGACGTCATATACGCCATCTTGAAATTTGGAAGCCCTCTTGAAAATCTTTATTTATTATCCGATTTTAATGAAAAAAATTCCAAAATTCATCAAAAAATTAACGTATTTGAATTCTGTTTGATTATATCGATGTACGTCCTTGGTTCGATTCCCGGCGAGAGTAAACGGTCGATCCTTCCTCCATGAAAGCTACCTAGACTGATCTACCACCACCAGTACCAAGGTATATATCATCAACTGGTATGACATCATGTCCGCCATCTTGTCTTCATCCGCTGGAGACCACCATCTTGTTTTCGTCAGCTAGAGTGTGCCGATACCATGTAGTATAATTATCTGGTCACTAAACTTGTGTCCTCAACTGTTGACATTGAACATTGACCTTGAACTTTGACCTTGACCTTGAAATTTGACCTTGAAATTTGACCTTGACCTTGAAATTTGACCTTGACCTTGATATTTGACCTTGACCTTGAAATTTGACCTTGACCTTGAAATTTGACTTTGTCCCTGAAATTTGACTTTGTCCTTGTCGACCATCATGGATCCGACATTTTATGTTCAGTACATGCTACCAGAGGATACCACCGGCTGGAGTACGTCATCTCGTGTGTGTACTTGTATTATAGAGTACATTTCCATCTGGATTATTTTATTCTAACCCGCTACAGTGCAGTAATAATTTATTACGGAGGTGCCCCCCGCCATCTAAAAATCATGTAATAATGTAGCTAGAAAAGCGGGAAAAAATCCAAAATTCATTAAATAAATCACTCATTAACTTACATATCGATTCGATCCGCTCCAGTCCTTGGTTCGATCCTCGATCGATGCAAAACATTTAATTTTATGAAAAAAAAAATAATAATTCCAATAAACCATGTTCAACATTCTTAAAGAGACTTTAAATCATCTACTACCATCATCCTATCAGACATCAAGACCACCATATTGGAAATTCGTAGTTGTAATGCTAGAGATTCGGGAAAAAGTTCAAAACTCATTAAATAAATTTGTAATCTATATACTGATTGATTAGATCGACTAAGGTCCTTGACACGATCCTGGACGAAGCTAAAATAAATTTAATTAAAATACCAGAAAAGTGTAAGGTTCGAGGAATAAAACACCTAAAAGTCTTTTACAAACATAATATTTATTACACAATTTCTATCCTACTACAGAATCACTTGCGAAAGACAGCAATCTTATAAAAATTTAGCCCTGCATAGACGTACAACGACTACTTCTTAGCTCCAAATGCCTCCAAATGCTCCAAACGGCCTCCAAATGGCTCCAAATGCTTAACACAGCTCCAAATGGCTCCAAATGCTTGACAGCTCCAAATGTTTCCAGCAGCTCCAAATGCTCCAAATGCTTGACAGCTCCAAATGCTTCAAAAGGCTCCAAATGCTCCAAATGCTCCAAACGGCCTCCAAATGGCTCAAACAGCTCCAACAGCCTCCAAATGCTTGACAGCTCCAAATGTTTCCAGCAGCTCCAAATGCTCCAAATGGCTCCAACAGCCTCCAAATGCTTAACACAGCTCTAAATGGCTCCAAATGCTCCAAACGGCCTCCAAATGCTTGACAGCTCCAAATGTCTCCAGCAGCTCCAAATGCTCCAACAGCTCCAAAAAAAGGCTCCAAATGCTCCAACAGCCTCCAAATGCTTAACACAGCTCCAAATGGCTCCAAATGCTTGACAGCTCCAAATGCATAACACAGCTCCAAATGGCTCCAAATGCTCCAAACGGCCTCCAAATGCTTGACAGCTCCAAATGTCTCCAGCAGCTCCAAATGCTCCAACAGCTCCAAAAAAAGGCTCCAAATGCTCCAACAGCCTCCAAATGCTTAACACAGCTCCAAATGGCTCCAAATGCTTGGCAGCTCCAAATGCTTCAAAAGGCTCCAAATGCTCCAAATGGCTCCAACAGCTCCAAAAGACTCCAAATGCTTCAAAAGGCTCAAATTGCTCCAAGAGCTCCATCTTCAATTGGTTCCAACTGATTCCTATTACTTTTATCGAACTTGGCATGATTACTAACATGTCTTTATCAGTATACATTTTGACTGGCAGTGGTAACGTTTTTTACACCTTTAAGTTATAAGTTTTATTTAGAAATCAGATTTCGATAAATGATAGCTTCCATCTGGAAAGAAAATATATTAATTTATCTTCAAGTTTATACACATACATTTAATTTAATCCATTATTGTATGTAGCCAGCTTCCCTCAGTTATTTGAGTATGAAGGATATTTCTTTAATGTTCAAATAGTTTCCTGCTCAAAGCGATCCATGTAGTAGTCGTAGCCTGTTAACCAATATGTTAGGATCTTCCCATGAGGTATAATCAATCTCTTCTGCTGCCTTCATCATCCTTGCATGTTTATAATAAATATTATCTCTGGTGTCTATCGTTTTAACACCAACCACAAGGTCACTTTCGTCATCTTGCCAGTGATTATCACAAGATTGATCAGGATAATTTATTTTATTACGTCGTTTCCATCGTTTTGGTCTCAAACCACCATCACAGTCTTCGCTCTTGCATGCTTTTGGTGCTTCAGTACAGTACTCAATCATGTCAGCCTCAGATGTGTCACCACAATCTTCAATCATGCCAGCTTCTGATGTGTCACCACAGTCTTCAATCATGTCAGCACCACAAACTTGATCAGGATAATTTATTTTATTACGTCGTTTCCATCGTTTTGGTCTCAGACTGCCATCACAGTCTTCGATCTTGCCTGCTTTAGGTGTTTCAGTACAGTACTCAATCATGTCAGCCTCAGATGTGTCACCACAATCTTCAATCATGCCAGCCTCAGATGATTCATCAAAGTCTTCGACCTTGTAAGCTTCAGGTGGTTCTCCATCTTTCACATTTTCATGGAGACGACTAGATATTGGAGGAAATATATTTTCATTTCTAATGTGGTTACAACTTCCTTCGTTTGTTTTAAATTTTAAATTATTATCTTGATCTAGATCAGTAATTTTAGCATTAGCTTTTTCGCCTTCGTTCCTCTTCCGCGATGTTGTAGCCCAGTCTTCGTTATCTTTATTCATCTTAATTGTACAGGTCTTGTAATGTCTATCCAAGTAATATCTTCTACCAAAGGATTTCTGACACTGACTGCAATGAAATGGTTTTTGACAAGGACCCAAATTACACTCGCTTCTTTCATGTCGTTTAGCATTCTTTCTCAAGGTAAACACCTTGCTACAGTATCTACAGTGATGACGTTTTGATACAGCAACAAATCCCGTTTCAGGATTCATATTAGTTATTGAGACTAATGCCAGATGCAAACTAAGAGTTTTAAATTAGATATATTACTTAAATAGAATTTTTTAATTATTTCATCAGCGAGAATTAATTTATCTCATTCAAAGGTACTTGTTGCAAGTAGTTCTGCTTTTCAACAACAGATGTCGCCACATGTTACTTGCAGGTAAATAATATTTAGTTCTTTTATGCGGGATGCGGGATGCTCACTAACGATCGCAAAAGAAGGATGGCTTCGCTAGACTCCAAGGAGAAGGAAGTTCGTCCATCCTGTTAGTGCTTCTTAGATTTCTCAGAGATTATTTGACTGAGTAATGATATTTTTTTTTTGCAACCTTGAATAAAAAATGACATGACTCATTAAGTAAAAAATTCTTCATGCAGAGATCAATTCCTCATCAGTAACCAGAAGCACTCGGAGAAAACCATCAGATGTCTAGTCAGGAATAATCAGAAGCACCCAGAGAAAACCATCAAAATATTGTCAAGAATAATCAGGAGCACACGGAGAAAACTACCATAATATTGTCAAGAATAAACGGGAGCACACGGAGAAATCCACCATAATATTGACAAGAATAATCAGGAGCACACGGAGAAAACCACCGCAAGTTTTCTTTGATATCATAAAATTTCAGGAAAAAAATAATAAAAAATAAAAATAAATTAATAAAAAAGTAAAAAAAAAATATAAAAAAATACATAAAATTCTGGCTTGTACTAGAACTCTATCTTTGTTCAACAATGAGAAGTTCACAAGCTAGCAGAATATGTTTATGTATTTTTTTATTTTATTTTTTTTAATTTTTTATTAATTTATTTTTATTTTTTATTATTTTTTTCCTGAAATTTTATGATATCAAAGAAAACTTGCGGTGGTTTTCTCCGTGTGCTCCTGATTATTCTTGTCAATATTATGGTGGATTTCTCCGTGTGCTCCCGTTTATTCTTGACAATATTATGGTAGTTTTCTCCGTGTGCTCCTGATTATTCTTGACAATATTTTGATGGTTTTCTCTGGGTGCTTCTGATTATTCCTGACTAGACATCTGATGGTTTTCTCCGAGTGCTTCTGGTTACTGATGAGGAATTGATCTCTGCATGAAGAATTTTTTACTTAATGAGTCATGTCATTTTTTATTCAAGGTTGCAAAAAAAAAATATCATTACTCAGTCAAATAATCTCTGAGAAATCTAAGAAGCACTAACAGGATGGACGAACTTCCTTCTCCTTGGAGTCTAGCGAAGCCATCCTTCTTTTGCGATCGTTAGTGAGCATCCCGCATCCCGCATAAAAGAACTAAATATTATTTACCTGCAAGTAACATGTGGCGACATCTGTTGTTGAAAAGCAGAACTACTTGCAACAAGTACCTTTGAATGAGATAAATTAATTCTCGCTGATGAAATAATTAAAAAATTCTATTTAAGTAATATATCTAATTTAAAACTCTTAGTTTGCATCTGGCATTAGTCTCAATAACTAATATGAATCCTGAAACGGGATTTGTTGCTGTATCAAAACGTCATCACTGTAGATACTGTAGCAAGGTGTTTACCTTGAGAAAGAATGCTAAACGACATGAAAGAAGCGAGTGTAATTTGGGTCCTTGTCAAAAACCATTTCATTGCAGTCAGTGTCAGAAATCCTTTGGTAGAAGATATTACTTGGATAGACATTACAAGACCTGTACAATTAAGATGAATAAAGATAACGAAGACTGGGCTACAACATCGCGGAAGAGGAACGAAGGCGAAAAAGCTAATGCTAAAATTACTGATCTAGATCAAGATAATAATTTAAAATTTAAAACAAACGAAGGAAGTTGTAACCACATTAGAAATGAAAATATATTTCCTCCAATATCTAGTCGTCTCCATGAAAATGTGAAAGATGGAGAACCACCTGAAGCTTACAAGGTCGAAGACTTTGATGAATCATCTGAGGCTGGCATGATTGAAGATTGTGGTGACACATCTGAGGCTGACATGATTGAGTACTGTACTGAAACACCTAAAGCAGGCAAGATCGAAGACTGTGATGGCAGTCTGAGACCAAAACGATGGAAACGACGTAATAAAATAAATTATCCTGATCAAGTTTGTGGTGCTGACATGATTGAAGACTGTGGTGACACATCAGAAGCTGGCATGATTGAAGATTGTGGTGACACATCTGAGGCTGACATGATTGAGTACTGTACTGAAGCACCAAAAGCATGCAAGAGCGAAGACTGTGATGGTGGTTTGAGACCAAAACGATGGAAACGACGTAATAAAATAAATTATCCTGATCAATCTTGTGATAATCACTGGCAAGATGACGAAAGTGACCTTGTGGTTGGTGTTAAAACGATAGACACCAGAGATAATATTTATTATAAACATGCAAGGATGATGAAGGCAGCAGAAGAGATTGATTATACCTCATGGGAAGATCCTAACATATTGGTTAACAGGCTACGACTACTACATGGATCGCTTTGAGCAGGAAACTATTTGAACATTAAAGAAATATCCTTCATACTCAAAGAACTGAGGGAAGCTGGCTACATACAATAATGGATTAAATTAAATGTATGTGTATAAACTTGAAGATAAATTAATATATTTTCTTTCCAGATGGAAGCTATCATTTATCGAAATCTGATTTCTAAATAAAACTTATAACTTAAAGGTGTAAAAAACGTTACCACTGCCATTTAAAATGTATACTGATAAAGACATGTTAGTAATCATGCCAAGTTCGATAAAAGTAATAGGAATCAGTTGGAACCAATTGAAGATGGAGCTCTTGGAGCAATTTGAGCCTTTTGAAGCATTTGGAGTCTTTTGGAGCTGTTGGAGCCATTTGGAGCATTTGGAGCCTTTTGAAGCATTTGGAGCTGCCAAGCATTTGGAGCCATTTGGAGCTGTGTTAAGCATTTGGAGGCTGTTGGAGCATTTGGAGCCTTTTTTTGGAGCTGTTGGAGCATTTGGAGCTGCTGGAGACATTTGGAGCTGTCAAGCATTTGGAGGCCGTTTGGAGCATTTGGAGCCATTTGGAGCTGTGTTATGCATTTGGAGCTGTCAAGCATTTGGAGCCATTTGGAGCTGTGTTAAGCATTTGGAGGCTGTTGGAGCATTTGGAGCCTTTTTTTGGAGCTGTTGGAGCATTTGGAGCTGCTGGAGACATTTGGAGCTGTCAAGCATTTGGAGGCCGTTTGGAGCATTTGGAGCCATTTAGAGCTGTGTTAAGCATTTGGAGGCTGTTGGAGCCATTTGGAGCATTTGGAGCTGCTGGAAACATTTGGAGCTGTCAAGCATTTGGAGGCTGTTGGAGCTGTTGGAGCCATTTGGAGGCCGTTTGGAGCATTTGGAGCATTTGGAGCCTTTTGAAGCATTTGGAGCTGTCAAGCATTTGGAGCATTTGGAGCTGCTGGAAACATTTAAAGCTGTCAAGCATTTGGAGCCATTTGGAGCTGTGTTAAGCATTTGGAGGCTGTTGGAGCATTTGGAGCCTTTTTTGCAGCTGTTGGAGCATTTGGAGCTGCTGGAGACATTTGGAGCCATTTGGAGGCCGTTTGGAGCATTTGGAGCCATTTGGAGCTAAGAAGTAGTCGTTGTACGTCTATGCAGGGCTAAATTTTTATAAGATTGCTGTCTTTCGCAAGTGATTCTGTAGTAGGATAGAAATTGTGTAATAAATATTATGTTTGTAAAAGACTTTTAGGTGTTTTATTCCTCGAATCTTACACTTTTCTGGTATTTTAATTAAATTTATTTTAGCTTCGTCCAGGATCGTGTCAAGGACCTTAGTCGATCTAATCAATCAGTATATAGATTACAAATTTATTTAATGAGTTTTGAACTTTTTCCCGAATCTCTAGCATTACAATTACGAATTTCCAATATGGTGGTCTTGATGTCTGATAGGATGATGGTAATAGATGATTTAAAGTCTCTTTAAGAATGTTGAACATAGTTTATTGGAATTATTATTATTTTTTCATAAAATTAAATGTTTTGCATCGATAGAGGATCGAACCAAGGACTGGAGCGGATCGAATCGATATGTAAGTTAATGAGTGATTTATTTAATGAATTTTGGATTTTTTCCCGCTTTTCTAGCTACATTATTACATGATTTTTAGATGGCAGGGGGCACCTCCGTAATAAATTATTACTGCACTGTAGCGGGTTAGAATAAAATAATCCAGATGGAAATGTACTCTATAATACAAGTACACACACAAGATGACGTACTCCAGCAGGTGGTATCCTCTGGTAGCATGTACTGAACATAAAATGTCGGATCCATGATGGTCGACAAGGACAAAGTCAAATTTCAGGGACAAAGTCAAATTTCAAGGTCAAGGTCAAATTTCAAGGTCAAGGTCAAATTTCAAGGTCAAATTTCAAGGTCAAGGTCAAAGTTCAAGGTCAATGTTCAATGTCAACAGTTGAGGACACAAGTTTAGTGACCAGATAATTATACTACATGGTATCGGCACACTCTAGCTGACGAAAACAAGATGGTGGTCTCCAGCGGATGAAGACAAGATGGCGGACATGATGTCATACCAGTTGATGATATATACCTTGGTACTGGTGGTGGTAGATCAGTCTAGGTAGCTTTCATGGAGGAAGGATCGACCGTTTACTCTCGCCGGGAATCGAACCAAGGACGTACATCGATATAATCAAACAGAATTCAAATACGTTAATTTTTTGATGAATTTTGGAATTTTTTTCATTAAAATCGGATAATAAATAAAGATTTTCAAGATGGCTTCCAAATTTCAAGATGGCGTATATGACGTCATACTGCCGGATGATATATAATCTTTGAAAAAAAGTGGTGGGAGTCAGTATGCCTGCAGCCACCGCGGGGGGAAGGATCGGTCGCCATTTTTATTTTTTTTGCACTCGTCGGGTTTGAACCGAGGACTCCGAGCTCCGTGTCGTAAATGTTTGTTTTTTAAATATTTTATTAAAAAATTTTTTATTTAATTTTTTTATAATTTTTAAATTTTTTTCATTAAAATCGGATAATAAATTTAAAGATGGCGGCCGTAACGGAAATTGCAACGATGACGTCATAATTCAAAATGGCGGATAACACAATGCCGGAATGTTTGAGAAAACGAAATGACGTTATCCAAGATGGTGGATCCAAGATGGCCGTCGGGGTCAAGGTCCAAGGTCAAGGTCACATCCTGATAGAAGCTTAACTGAGGCTTGAGTTAAGGATGCTTAAGCCTCTATCAGGACATTTCTAGCCGGTGGGATTTTTTAGGAATAAAATTGGAAATTTTCCCTCGAAACGGGAATTTTTCCCTCGAAAACGGGAAATTTTTTCTTAAAACGGGAAATTTTGAGTCATTTTGAGTCAATTTTGAGGAATTTTGAGGAATTTTTGCCGCCGTGACGTCACAAATCCAAGATGGCTGACTAGCACCAAGCACCACAGCCTGAAGCCTGTGCCAGTTCCGGCCAAACTATACTACTAACGACTTTTGTGGTTTTTCGAAATCCTAATTTTCCCTCGAAACGGGAATTTTTCCCTCGAAAACGGGAAATTTTCCCTCGAAAACGGGAAATTTTGAGTCATTTTGTGTCAATTTTGAGGAATTTTGAGTCAAAAATGGCCGCCGTGACGTCACAATCCAAGATGGCGGAAGACAATCACGATCCACATCCTGACGCCAGTTTCAGGACCGTTATTCACATACTACTATTATTCACCCATGAATCAAGATATAATTTCAGAAATTCTGTACCGGCCTTAATTGTCATGTGATAATCTTCTTTATTTGTAATTGCTTACGTCAGTCTGTGTGTTATATAAAAAAAATTACTGATACTGAATATTTTTGAATGAATTTAGGAAGTGGGAACAAATGTTTTATTTCATATATATGCAGTAAATTTGAAGGGGGAAAAAATGGTTGTCTGTAAAGTCGGTTTACGAACGATAGTTTAACGTGACGTCATAACTAGAGACCTGCAAAATTCGCGGTTTCGATGGCCTTCAGGATAGACTGCACATACCCCTGTACACTCGAGCCAATAACGCAAGTTCATTGGCTGCCGACTTGTAAGTCGTCTCAGCTGGTTTGTCTGTGATACGATCCTTCTTTGATTGAGGGTTTATAACTGGTTGAGATTAGTCCAAATAAACAGTAAGCCAATAGCAAAATTATCTAAGAGGTATATGTGTTTGAATTCTAGCCTATCACCGAATGAATCCGCGAATTTTGCAGGTCTCTAGTCATAACAAAACATTGATGAAATGATTGCATACTTTTATGAATAAAATTGAATCATTTTTATTGAATTTTCACTATTTTGTATGGATACAAAGAAGGAGTGAAATTAAATCTACAATTTAATTGATAAATTTACTTTTATTTGCACTCATTAATTTAAATATGTTTATTACTGCAATGAAGAGATTATTTTAACTATACCTTTTATACATGTTTGCTATTTAACTTCTTCCAATCTGTGTTATTCTGTTAAGGATAGGACGATGATAGGAAAAGTAGGAAACGAATGGGAGTGTTTCAAGTTTAATTTGCCTCGAAAAAGTCAAATCGATGGTTGTTCCAATCGAGTGTAAGAGAGATAGATGCGGCGCAAGCGTTCAATGAGCGTAACGGGACTCAGCGTAACGGGACAATGTGCGCAACGGGACACTTTTTCGTGAGTGCATCCGGCGTTCATCGAATTATTAGACGTTGTGACGTCAAAAAATCGAAAGAGAGTATTTTGAAGTAAACGAAGGGTAGACACTCTTTCATGATGTAACGTCGTGTATCGGGTGTGTGATGGCTGATGGGCGATGAGTTTGTTGTACCCACGCGCGCCCGCTACTTACAAGTCATGGCTCTAATGGTTCTAGCCTTGCCCTGCCCACACGTCACGCCGTCCATCACTCGTCACTTCCTGAGTGAACGACACTTGCCGTGGCCAAGGGCGCACCACGCTCGTCAAACACTGGTTTCATTTCCTTCACTCCCGCAACGCGCCTGTGTTTGTTTTCCCCGTTCATTTGACTCCTCATCTTTTATTCTGACTGTGTGATTTTAGAGACCCGTGAATTTCGCGGATTCATTTCGTGTTATGCTAAAATTCAAATAATTATACCTTAGTGCTGCTTCTGTCATTGCTTCACTGTTAATCTGGAGGACTGAGCGCCAATAAGTGACCCTCACTCATAGAAATGTCGAATCACAGGCCACCCAGTCGAGACGACTCACAAGTAAACAGCCAATGAACAGTTGGCATTTACCCGAGTGTGTAGAGGATATTGGAGTCTATCCTGGAGGTCATTGAATCCGCGAAATTCACGGGTCACTAGTGATTATTTCAGAACTGGTATGCAGAGACAGGAAAAATTCGCGGGTTCATTTCGCGATAGGCTAGAATCCAAGTGCGTGTAACTTATTGCCGCTTCAGTGATTGGAACACAGTTTATCTGAAGGACTCTGGGCCAATGAAAAATCTTTAACAGAAGAATTAGCGAATCACGATCATTCCAGTCAACAGGTGTTACGAGTCGGTAACCAATCAGCAGATGAAATTTGCACGAGTGCTTAGAGGATCATGGAGTCTATCCTTTAGGGATTTGAAATCGCGAATTTTACAGGTCTCTAGGTATGAGAAAAGGGTATGTTTAGGTGCATGCATATTTCGCGACAAGATTCCGAGACTAGCTGAAAGCCAAAACAATGTAGCACCGTCTGTGTTCCGTGATTGGGTGGGTTTCTTTCAGGTACATGTCTATTCTAACAACATTAATCACAGTAATTCAGTGCGGAATCAAACGCGTCCTAAGTGGCTCGGTAGAACAAGGCGACGACTTCTCTCGCAAACGGCCGCCAATCACAAGGAAGAAACCTCTGGTGCGGGTATACCTTGTTGCGGTCTAGTAAACGTTCAGTTTTTTTCGCGACCAATGCCTGTCCCTAGGTATTGTTTAACAAAAGCGTACGCAGAATTTTAATTAGAGGGGGAATGGACAGAACCACTTTTACCGCTGTCTGCTTTCAAATTCTTTATATTTATTGATGGGCATGATAGAATAATTTTTAGGACTTTTTTTTTGAGAGGAGATATATTTCCTTTACCCATCTCTATAACCATCACTCTGTTGCAATTCTCCTTGCTTGGTTAGATCCTTGGTCGATGCAAAAAAATTAGTTTAATTCAATATCACAACAATTTAGTATAAAATTGAAAGGTTCAAGAAATAAAACACTTTAAGATTATTCATTAGACACACCTGTAATTCGCGAATACATTTCGTGTCAAGGTATTTCACAAAATACTGTAGCTTTTCTCCTGTGGTTATTGGCTGAGGTCGGTGAGAGGTGTCGTCCCGCTCTTGACGGGGCCAATGAGAATGTGGTCACCGTACTGCTGCACCCTCAAAATTTGCCATGACTCTTAGAAAAAGCTACAGTGTTTTGTGAAATACCTTGACATGAAATGAAATCGCGAAAACAGGTATCCCTAATTATCATTTACTTGTAATGCACCGAACACAGTCTTGGGTTTTGATTCACGTCAAGGCGTCATCGCAATCGGTTGCTGCGCATCTGTTTGTGTGCTCATACGCATAAGAGTCTACAACTTAAACCGAGGAGTTGAAATGTCTGCAGGTAGTTCCACAGTAGGCACACGGGCTTCACCTTTACAGTTTTTCGCATGTTGTCTCAAACTGTCAATACGAGTAAACCAAACATGACACCTCATGCGAGAAGGATTCTTCGGACATTTACTCCTCTCATCTCTTCTTGCATCATAGGTAGAGGCAGGTATTTTTCGCGAAGAGATCTGAAAACTTATTAGACTGCAACAAGGTATACCCGAACCTATAGTTCCTTCCTTGTGATTGGCGGCCGTCTGCGAGAGAAGTTGTTGCCTTATCTGCCCGAGCCACTCAGGACGCGTTTACTTCCGCACTGAATCACTGTGATTGGTGTTGTTACAATCGATAAGTACCTGGGAGAAACTCACCCAATCACGAAACACAGACGATGCTACATTGTTTCAACTTTCATCTAGTCCCGAAAACTTTTCACGAAATCTGTATGCCC